>NW_019268592.1:769298-787821 GCF_002738365.1 Cucurbita moschata | reverse complement strand
TTTTTTTTTTTTTTTTTTTTTTTTTTTTTTTTTTTTTTTTTTTTTTTACAATTTTCATTATTTTGAATTGTCCCCACCCATAAGATTGGGAATAACGATTTCAATGATTTTTCAATCACTTAAATTAGAGCTAAAATAAAAATATTATAGTCGATATACAATACCCGACATGATGATGTGCCAACTAAATAAAAATTATGGACAAATTAAAGCGTGATATTTATAATTTTGGAAGAGTAATAAATAATGAAGTTTTTTTAAAATTATATTTGTAAATAAAATTATTTGTACTGTATTAGATTAATTTTTTATTGTTACTATAGTATACTATTATATTATATTATTATATTGTTATATTTTGAATTTTGGTAATTACTTATCATTGTCATGTTATTGTATTTATAATAAATTTTAAAATTTAGATTAAGGGCGTCACTTTTATTTTTTATTTTTTTATTATTATATTATTATATTTATAATAAATTTTGAATAGGTTAGTGGATCCTTACTTAAGATTGGTTTTTTTATTTTATATTATTATTATTGTATTATCATATTTAAAAATAATAATAAAAATAAATTCGATTTTTTTTTTTATTATTTACTTCTAATCTCCACCTTCTATTTCTATTTTTTTTTTAACCCAATCTAAATGATCCATATTAATTTCTACTTTTTGATACTTTTTCTCTATTTAAAGTCATATACTTTTCCATATTTTTAAAATACAAACTTCTATAATTCTTCAATTTAGTTGCTCTCTCCAAGTTTTCAATTTTGGAAATAGTTTTTAATTTTAGAAATTGTTTAGAGCCTTCATCATTGCTGCTCTCTCCAAGCTTCTAACTTTGGAAATAGTTGTGAGTGGGAAAATAAATGTGAGTGCTCAAATTTAAATCTATTTGAAGAGTTATGTTGTGTTTCTCCAAAATTTCAATACTGGTAAAATTGTGAATGGTGGAAAAGATTGAGTTTGCTCTTAAATTCGTAAAAAGAGTAGTGTAGCGGTTGGGTTCTGATCAAGTCGAGAAAATTTTTTTTTATTCAAATTCCCAAGAGGCGCTTGGAGAGTGGAGTAGGTCGAGTTTGACTGAACCACTCTAAAACTACGGTTTTATATTTTCTAACGGTTTAATTTTAAAATTATTATTGTAATTTATTGCATATTCTAATCTCTAAGAGTTGATTATTGTTTTGACTTCAACTATTTTATTCTAATAATTGTCATCTTCTACTTATTTCTAAAAATTTTCATAATTAGAAAAAATTAATCACGCTTAAATACTTTTATTGTTAAAACAATATTCACCCCTATAATTATACTGATACGGTTGGTGTTAATATAACAGGTGCGTAAGCATTTTGGATCTTAGGCACTTTTAAAACATCAATTAGAGTAATTAACTAGCATGTCCATAAGTATTAAAACTTAATGAGTTTAAATACTAACCTTTTGTAGTTCAAACTCCTTTTTTTTTTTCTCACGAACCGGTTTCGAACCACTACTAGTTCTTCTCCACTATCCTCCAGCCTTAGAACGGGATTGTGGAATCCGGTGAGTGACTAAACTTGAGAGGGATTTTGTATATGTGAAGAGAGTGTTTGTGAGAGGTTTTTCTCAAGACTTTTTCATCAAGAAGAAGACCTTCCATGTACTAATACTTCTTGTCTTTTGATAAGATGCTGTCACCCATTCAGAAGTTGACATTATGGGAGTGGTAGTTTGTATTGTCTTTAATGCTTGAAAAGCGATCATGCGTTGTTTATCAAAAAATGAATTTCCTATTTTCCTCCAACAAGTTGCAGGAGGGTTTTGCAATCTTGGAGAAGTTCTTGATAAATCTCCTATAGAACCCTGCATGGCCTAAGAAATTTTTTATTCTTTTAAAAGTATTTGGTGAATTTAGTTTCTCAAGGGTTTCAATCTTGAATGTTTATTCTTTTTCTAAATATCCCGTGGCTTAGCACTATCTTTTCATTGACGATGAAATGACATTTTTTCCTATTTAGTTCAAGATTCTTCTCCTTGCACCTTTGTACAACCTTCCTTAAATGACACAAACAGATTTCAAATGATTCTATGAAAACAGAGAAGTCATCCATGAATGGAAATCATACATCGTTGGAATGTTTCTAGAGCGTTGCATGGCTCAAAAGACATCATTTTAAAGGTAAAAATGTCATACAGACATGTAAATGTGGTCTTCTCATGGTCTTCTAGATTGATTGTAATCTTGTTGTATCCCAAATAACTATCTAAAAAATAATTATGTGACTTTCTAGCAAGTCTATCAAATATTTGATCAATGAATGGCAAGGGAAAATGGTTATTGCACGTTGCATTGTTCAGTCTTCTATAATCCATACACATTCTCTATTCATTCATTAATCAAGTGGGGATCAGTTCATTGTTCTCATCTCCTGCTACTGTCATTCCTTTTTTCTTTGGAACACATTGAATAGGACTAACTCTACTGCTTTTTGCAATTAGATAGATTATTCCATCATATAGGTACTTAATAATATCCTTTCTAATAACCTCATTCATCATTGGATTTAATCTTCTTTGTTGATCAATAGTATTAAATTGTCATTCCTCAAGTTGAATCGTGTGTGGGCATACATAGTAAAGGACTAATCCTTTTTGTCTGTCAATGTCACCATATTGCCCTTTTGTGCTTTGTTAACGTTTCTAGAAGCATGTTCTTTGAACGGATGACGGTGTTGCTAAGATGATAATAAGCAGTATCTCCTGGTCACCTAGATATGAATATTTAAGCTAAGGGCAGTCGTTTCAAGTCTAGTTGTGGTGCTTCTTTAATAGATGGCTTCATTTGTGAACTTTTTCTGATTTCTAATTTTAGGGATTCAATAACTCTATTAACTTCATACAAAACTGCATAATGTTCGATGAAATTACTCCATCTTCTGTCTTCTTCTTGCATATATTCCCATTATCTCATTCCTCTTCGAATGGTTGTTCTGTCAGCTCATAAATTTATGAGCATTCTCTGCCTCGGTTGGATATTTTAGGTCGTCATTTATATATCAAACTCCACTTACTGGTTACAAATTCTCAAAAGGATGGTTTCCTTGTGGACATCTACGAGTGTTCTTCCATTTAAAAATGGTCTAACTAATTTAAGTGTTAAGAATGTGAAAAGGTAGAATTGTAAGTCTTATCTTTAAATAGTTACAAGCTACAAATAACTCCTATAAATAACAGAAAATATACTATAAAATATAACAAATATATTACAACAAAAATAAGATAAAATATACCAAATACCTAAATAAAATAAAATATACTAAAATCCAATTCCTTAGGAAAAAAAGTTGGAGAGGGTATATCAATCACATCCAACTTCTCTTTCATAAAATCAAATAATTGGAGAGTGTATTTCAATCACACCCAATTTATTTTTCAGAATATCACAGAGTTGTCCTCACAAAGCTTTAGTGAAAATCTTTAAGTTAACTCTAAACAATTATTTGCTAATGATATGGATACATTGATTTACTTTTTAGACTTGCAATAAATAATTAAGTTTAACCGGGAAGATGCATAACCGAGAAATAGACTGCAATGATTTACTCCACGACGGGTAATTTGTCCCATTTAATTTGGTTGGAATAGGTGAATATCCAAGCGATCACTTCTTAGTTCATAAACGATTTACGAGATGGTAATTTGTCCTTTCTATTCATAATGGTGAATGTAATAATGATGTGTTAAATTAACATCTGAAATTTTGAAGCTGAATTTGGCTAATTCTGCCAAAAAGAAAATTTTGATATTTAAGAACACCAAGATCGATATTCCCTTGAATCCCTTGAGAGGTTTATGCACATGGATACTCTAAGCATCAAGTTCGTGATTCCTTTAAGGAAGTTTCAAAGGATAACCTGAACAGGATATCTTATCACTTTGGCCAGCAATTTTATGTAGCCCTTCGTTGTTTATGGTCAAGTAGAAACAGTCGGAAGGGATAACTCGTTGTTTATGGTTAAGTAGATTCTTCACTCCTTTAAAGAAGTTTCAAGAGGATAACTTGAACCGGATATCTTATCACTTTAGCCAACCGTCTTATGTAGCCTTGGTCAAGTAGAAGGAGTTGGAAGGAAAAATATGTTGACAGGTTCTTTTAATGAGGGGTATGTGCCAAAGATAGTTGTTAGTGATAATGGAGAGAGATCTTTTAACTTGAGAGCTTGGTCATCACCTAATCATTCCATCACTCAGTCCCGTAAAAATGTTGTGAAAGAAAATACGAATATCTTGAGCATGCCACCTTTCAGCTTTGGTGAGAAATTCGAAGATGCTTATAACGTAGTCTTGACATTGGACGATCGAGAACAGTTTGTCACCCACAGTTCTCGGTCCAGGAGAATGATTGAGAATATATATAGCCAATTCAAGATCCAGATTGAGATGAGGAGACTACCTATTGGTGACGGAGTCTGGACAGTTTGCCAAAATCATCTTAATAATGAATATGTTTTATTGTCGAGAGAAAAAATATTGATGATTTGCCATGATCAATCAGGGACAATCGCTGTACAAAGCAGAAATTAAAACTTTTTAGATGAGGACTTAAGAGGATGATATATCTTGTGGAAGGTGATCCCAATTCATCCATCGTCCTCTGTTCCCATCTCTGACATTTTTCTTCTGTTCTTCCATTTCATTGCTTTGATATCTTCCACTTCACCTACTCTAATATCAGGTTAAGAATATCAGGTTAAGAATGAGAAATAGAACTGGAATTGAAGTTTCTATCTTTATTAATGTTCATAACGTTTAAACAGTATACAAGCTATCAAATAACTTCTAAAAATAACATAAAATGTACTACTAACCAAATCCTAAAAAAACCCATTCCTAAAGATAAGGGAGAAAATCAATTATGCTATATAAAATATATTCCACGAGTAACTTTATATCTTAAATCAAATTTCACAATTTGACCTCGTAGTTAGAAGGGTGACTATACTTTGTAGAGCCACACCCGTCTCTAACTTCCTACAAATGGATCAAGTTTTTTTTTTTCCTTCATCACCATCATTGATATTGGAATTGTGAATGAGCCTATGCCTTTTTCGTTTAGTGGCACCTTATTTTTCAGAATTGCACACACTCCTTGTTTGGTTGCACTACCTTGAATTCTTCCAACTTTCCTGTGAGTATATCCTCGTAAATTTTACATAATTTGTCATTTGCTTCAAGGTCTCCACTAGTGATATGTTTATATGAATTTCTCCTTAGAATATCTATGAATTTCTCAAAATGGGGTCTTCTTCTTTCTTTATTTTTATTCTTTGTTGGAAATGAGGTGTCGCTACGTACATTTTACTCTTTATTTACAAGGCTTTGAAATAAGAATTATTTCTAACCCTTCAATTACTTTCAAATATCTTTGCAATGGAACTAGAGTATTAACGAAGATTTTCTTGCTCTCTCTCTCTTCTTTCGAACAAGAGAAACAACAAAGTGGTTAACTAAATAAACATGTAGGTTACTAATAACAACCCTATAAACTAAAATCATATCGTCAACATGTTCTGACTACATAAACCTCTCTCGCCTCCTCTATAAGGTTTAGCTCACCATACACACTAATTTACATAGAGTAATCAACATCTTAATCCTCTAAAATTAATAGAATAACAAAAGAGAGTAAGAGATTAAAGAGTTATGAAGCCTTTTATGGTCTTCAAAAACAAGTTCCTCTCCTTTAGGCTCTCTCTTCCCTCTCATTGTCTTAAACTATTCTTCTTACTCCTTTTTCCTTTATGTTGTCTTCATCTGCTTAATTGGGGTGTTCTTTCTCTTCTCTAATTTTTAGCAGCAACAACCACCTATGCTTTTACCCTTTATGATTCTGTATTTTCTTCTCCCTTTGTTGGTTGATCTTTCTTTTTGAGAACCTTTCCTTTTGCTTCTTTCTTCTCATTTAGAGTTGAAAAGAGATTTAGAGTTGGAAAGAGATTGGTCATCCACATAAGCCGCCTCCTATTAGTTTGTCAATAATCCGTGTGGCATACTGATTCTCTCTTCCCTATAAGGTTTAGCTCACTTCCCTATAAGGTTTCCCTATAAGGTTTATTAGTTCTGACTACATAAACCTCTCTCGCCTCCTCTATAAGGTTTAGCTCACCATACACACTAATTTACATAGAGTAATCAACATCTTAATCCTCTAAAATTAATAGAATAACAAAAGAGAGTAAGAGATTAAAGAGTTATGAAGCCTTTTATGGTCTTCAAAAACAAGTTCCTCTCCTTTAGGCTCTCTCTTCCCTCTCATTGTCTTAAACTATTCTTCTTACTCCTTTTTCCTTTATGTTGTCTTCATCTGCTTAATTGGGGTGTTCTTTCTCTTCTCTAATTTTTAGCAGCAACAACCACCTATGCTTTTACCCTTTATGATTCTGTATTTTCTTCTCCCTTTGTTGGTTGATCTTTCTTTTTGAGAACCTTTCCTTTTGCTTCTTTCTTCTCATTTAGAGTTGAAAAGAGATTTAGAGTTGGAAAGAGATTGGTCATCCACATAAGCCGCCTCCTATTAGTTTGTCAATAATCCGTGTGGCATACTGATTCGGATTAAAATTTGCTTCAAGAATTGCTAAAACAAATGGTTCAGAAAATGTCATTCTAATCATATTTCTCCAAGATTTGATTAGCATTATGATTCAGAACAAAGTTCATAAGTCTGTTGTGCCACGATTTTGCGAATAGCCTATATGAGTTCTAGATTGCTAGCTTACATTGCTTAGAAAGTTAATTATAAGTATCCAAGTATCGGAGAGGTGTGACCTCATAAATTTAAGAGAAGCTCATTTTTCTTATTCATACCGCTTGTTCTACCTATGATAAATAAATTGTTGGCGAATAAAAACAAGATTAGAATAGCTTAGCAACTGTCTTTTGTCCTTTAAAAAGTCTTAGCGTCTACTCACGAATTTTTAGTATTTCACTATTTGGAACGCATCTACCCGTTGTACCATTTCCATAATGTTTAAACAGAAAAGGAGCATAAAAAATGTAACTCTAGGATTCATGGAAAAATCTTTTTTTTTTTTCCTAATAATTTTTCTCTTCTGATGTGAAGGGCTAAAAAATTGGCTATGATTTCATACAATGGACCTCTTGCTTCCCTGTTACTGCCTACAATTAATATCTGCTAATCAAGGAATGCATCATCCATTTCATCATTTCCAGCCAAGATAGGTGATCCACTACATGATTTTTAGCTCCCTTAGCATCCAAAATTTGTATCTCAAATTGTTGTAGCAGTAGAATTCATCTGATTAATCTTGGTTTAACATTAAGTTTCATCCTTAGTGTTTGATTGTTGCGTGAACCGTGTTCCCTTTTACATTTTGCTCCAAATAAATAAGCTTTGAAATTTTTAACAGCAAATACTACAACTAACCTCTATTTTTCATTTGTTGTATAATTCATTTGAACTCATTCAAAGTTTTGCTAGGATTCAAATAAGGACAAGGGCTTGAGCAAATAATCCCAATAAATAACAAAGTTTATAGGAATTTAAGGCCTTTCGAAAATGATAAGAAAGGAAAAAGACTAAATAAAGGACGAGAAACTTTTAGATTTTTAATTCTTTATTGGGAAAGAATTTTAAGGTGCTGATGAAGGAGGGAATGACCACAAAGGGATAAAGAATTTTTAGAAAAAGTTCAGATTTTTTGGAAAATAATAATAAAATAATAAAAGTGGAAAATTACAAACATGCCCTTGAAGATACTCTTAATTACGAAAATGTCACTAAAGAAAATATGCAAGCATATTTAGTTACCAAATCGTTCGTATCTTCACATCCAACCGTTGGATTTAGCTGAAAATTGAATATGTTCAAAAAGAATTGACGTTGTTTAGATCCAATGGCTCAAAACCAAAACAAATGTGGGCAAGACCCTCATTGAAATGGATATTTTCGATGAGTATTCCATAAAAGTTTAAAATAAAAAGAGGAAAAACCAGCACCGTTCTAGAACAATCAATGGTTGTGCAAGCTTCATAGTAAAAAACTCTAGACAATGTTTTAAGACAAGAATCCAGTAATGAAGATTCCTTATACTCAGTTTGAACCTTTTAGATTATGGAATTTTTCTACCTTGAATTTCTTCTAAATTTAGGGCTATGGTTAATCATTTTCTCTCCTACCAACTCATGCACTATTCCCAACAAGTTTTATGAAGGAGTCAAGCTTGATAAGATCTAGAACGACGTAACCAACAAAAATATTTATGGGTTATTCGGACTAAGCACATATTTTTCGGCGAATTTTAGAAGGTTATAACTCGAGCTACAATTCACGAAAAGGTATGAGCTCTTTCGTGTAACACCATCTATAAGTTTCATGAAAAAATTGATGGAGAAACGCTTTAAATAAAGCTAGAGAGGTACATTTTCAAGCGGCGGTGCAAAGGCCCACGCGCATCTTTCTCTTAAGAAAAAGATGATGACATGGTCGGTTCAAGAACCTGTCAACCTAAAATCTAATCTTCCCTCAATTTTTCTCAACTTTAACCTTCTTATAGACCGGTTCTCATGAATATCTTTATTATTCTTGAAACTAGAGACAAAGATAAATCTAATAAAGAAAATTTGGAGTAATTTTGATACCGGAAGCTTGAAAACTAAGGACCGAAACGTAAACATTGAGGTAAGTAGCCATCTTAGACTTTTCTTAAAAAATATTTGTAGGGATTGTTTATATTTTAGTATGACTTTAACCTGAGTATGAATTAAGGGAATGTGATAAAAAAATACCAAGTGTCGTGAGTTAAGGCCGTAAACCGAGTGATTTGCTTGAGATTAAGTAATGTTAAAATAACCCACTAAATGAACCCCGCTACCCATAAAATTTTAATGATAAGAATATTATGTAATGTTAATATTATATATGAAAAATATTTCTTATTAGACAAGCTTAAGTAGCTAAACCAAATAACGATATAACATGACCATAATGCCTCTAAGGTAACTTACTTTCGGTTCATGATCCAAATGACCTCCAAATGTTATGAAACTTTATGAAATGGCTCTATCATTTTTAAGGATTACTTTATGTTTGAGAGTCATGTTGGGAGCTTGAACCAAGTTTAGGATGCAAAAATGACAAAAATGCCCATATGACAATAACCTTAGGTTGGAGACCTAAATGACCTCCAAATACTATGAGACTTTAAAATAGAACTTATTTCATGATGATTGATGATCTTTTACAAATTGAATATTATTGCATCACTTTAAAGACTAAACCAAGAATTAGGAGATAAAATGACCAAAATGCCTCTAAGATTCTTTAAGATGTTTCAAGGTAACATCCTCCGAATGACTTACTACTTTTGGTAAAACCTATTTTTAAAGACATAAAGATATACTCAAAATTTAAAGTTTGGAACCTAAATTTAGTTGGAATCTAGGTAAATCCTAACTGACAGGTACTGACAAAACCTGAGACGATCTTTACCCCATTTCCAAGACTCTTATATAATTTTATAAAGAACATATTATGATATCATGACATATTGAATGACTCATGCATGTTACCTTGATGGTTTCATAACTAATGGGAGCTTAAGAACGTATGTTATGATATATGCCTCAAGAGATTAAAAACCCTAGAAATTTATAAAATGTATTAAGATTAAGAACCAACGAAAATACCAACACAAGCCCGGCATTTACTAAGATAGAAGAATGCTAGGTACCACTTAAGGATAACGAACCAAAGTTCTCAAACTCAGAAACACAAGAAACTCCTAAACCTTCCACGGTAAAGCATGTTCATGAATTAGACTACAATGCTTGAAATGTAAGGAGCCTTAGATGTTGGTTTTCAGACGACGCTGCTTAGAACTTAAGAAGCATTGAGCATACGTATTTAGACTATCCTGCTTGGAACTTATGAAGCCTTGGGCATAGATTTTCATACTGTATCACAGTGAACACATGAAGCCCTGAATAAGTGTTTAGACTACGTTGCTTGGAACGTATGAAGCCTTGGACGTAGGTATTTAGACTATGTCGCTTGGGACGTATGAAGTCTTGGGCATAGGTTTTTAGACCATATTGCAAAAAAAATAAATAAATAAAGCCCTGCATGCGGGTTCACACTACGTCGTTTGGTGAAGCCTTGGACGTAGGTTAAGACTGTGTCACTTTGAATGTATTAAACATCGGACACAGGTTGTCAGGTTCATGACTTGTACCGTAAATCTTAAGGAGTGTCTTGGAGAAGTAGAACAATACCATAGAAAGTAACGAAGAACAAGACAATGATCAAGAACTAGGACACGGATCACGATCCAAGTTCTGAAGACAAGAACCCATAAAATTAAGACTAAGGCCCTTATATCAGAATCAAGACTGAGATTTCAAAATCCAAGGACCGAGGTCCTTAGATCATGAGAAAAACTCACAAATCAAGAACAGAATCAAAGGGCTAAGAACTTGGTAACAAGAACTAGAATAAGAAAAGAAAAACTGTGGTACCCTAGCATAACAAGGACACGATTAATAGCCTACAATTAGGCTACTTGCTGAGCTTTTATACTCACTCAATATTTTTCATATTTTTCTAGTAAATAAGGAGTTGGTCGAGGTTGAGAGCAGACTCTGGAGCAAGCGCCACACTGAACTACACCATTTAAAACTACTTAAATATTTTTAAATATTTTATTTACTAAGCCTAATGTATTCTCACTTTAACTTGAATTTTGTAAATAAAATGTCTTTTCTTTTTTATTTTAAGTGGGAAAAATTTTACCCTCCATTTATGTGTCTTTTTATGTTTTTAAGTCACGGCTCAAGAAAAATTGGGTCGTGACACCACTGTTTCTCTTAGAGATGCATAATGTATTTCATGTATCCATGCTTACAAACCTATCAATATATGAGAACCTAAGTTATTTATAGAGTAACATATTTTGTGGGACGAAAGTTTGTTTTAGGGGTACAATGTAACAACTAAAAATTAGAAAATAATAATAAAAAAAAAGTTGTTCTACATGGATTAGATTTAGAACTTGGGGAGTTGGACTCTAATATAAAAAGGGAGATCCTTGGCTTGAGTCACAACAATTACTTGGTTTCATCACACTTTGGCGATTTGGAGCAAGTTGGAGAATTCATATTCTGATGTTTCCAACTTGACCTCTTAGCTAATTTAGTTTGAGTCTGATACATTCCGACACTTTCTTACCATTTTCGACTCTTTAAAAGCTATTTTTGACACTTCCAAAGTGTTTAAGGTTAGTACGGCTATTATTTAGCCAAACTATTATTTAGAGCTAAGTTTAAATAATTTTAGGTGAGATGATTTTTCTTAATAAAATTCTAATTTATGATTGTGATATTTATTAGGTGAAATTAGATTTTAAGTAGTAGTTTTAAGCTAGCATTAAAGGAGCACAGTGATTTCGGCTTAGGCCAACCAAGTAAGTAGTTCTATTGTTGGATGCCTGCAGGCATGCTTAGATGATTTGAATGTTGTATGAATGACATGTACCCTGTGTCTCCTTCATGTATCATATTTTATGATTGTATGATGTGATGATTTATGTTATGATATAAGTTATGCTATGATATTATGATTATGCTATGTTATGAAATTACGTTGTGATATCAATGTTGCATGATGCACGAACCTCCATATGTCACACCACGTATGATGTTAGCATGTTCACTTTATGCCTACAAGATATTGATAAACCATGTATGTTAACCATGAAAGAAATGTTTAGTATAAATAAACATGTCTAATAGAATGCTAGGTCTTAAATAAGGACTGGGAATCGATGATTCCAACAAAAAAAAAAAAAAAAGGAGCAAACTTTTTCATGAAATAAAATAAAATAAATTTAAAACATAATATACATTATATATATATTATATCAAAAAAGTGTTCATATCTCAGTAGTCAAAACACAACATAATAGTTAAAATATAAAATAAGGAACAAATACAAAATATTTAAAACAAAAGAATGTGTAGGACGATGGTGAGACTTGTTTATGGCACCTGCTCTAGAGTTCACTCCCGAACTCAACCAGCTCCTTGTTTACTTGAAAAACATGGAAAATATGGAATGAGTACAAAGATTCAGTAGGTAGCCTACTTGTAGGCTCTTAAAAGTGTTCTTGGTATGCTAGGGGAACACACTCTTTCTTTTCTTGTTTTGGTTCTTGTTGTAAGTACTTAGGCCTTTTAGTTACGTTCTTGACTTGTGAGTTCTTATCCGGATCTATCTTGAGGACCTTAGTCCTTGGATTTTGAGGTCTCAACCTTAGTTCTAATCTAAGACTCTTAGTACTATGGTTCTAGGTTCTTGTCTTCAAAATTTAGATCTTGATTCATGTTCTAGTCCTTGTTCGTTACTTGTTTTGTTCTTGTTTCGTTCTCCAAGACACTCCCCCTAGGATTTACGATACTAGTCATGAACCTTACAACCTGTGTCCAAGGCTTCATACGTTCCAAGCAACACAGTCTGAACCTACGTCCAAAACTTCATGCGTTCCAAGCGACGTAGTCTGAACCCTACATCCAAAGCTTGCACTGTGATACGATCTGAAAACCTACATCCAAAGCTTCTTACGTTCTAAGCTATGTAGTCTGATTCTGCATCCAAGGCTTGTCTCGTGATACAGCCTAAATACCTATGTCCTAGGCTTTATGAGTTCCAAGCGACATAGTCTAAATACTTACGCTCAAAGCTTCATACGTTCCAAGCAGCGTAGTCTGAAACCCTGCACCTAGGGCTTGTCCTGTAGTACAGCCTGAATACCTATACCCAAGGCTTCATGATATGAACCAAGAGACATCAATCATACAATATGCTTCAATGAAGATGTGAAGAAAAGGTTGTCAAAATTATCAAAAGATGTTTCAATTCATGCTACATTGAAGAAGAATAAAGTTTGATTGTTGTAAATTTTGGGTGGGTTATAATTTAGAGTTATTGTGTTTTAAGACTTTTTATTTAATTTCGGTTACATTTACATAATGGCTAATTATGGCCATAAGTGTGAATGTTACAACTTTTAGAATGCCTTTAATAGTTTCATTTTGAGACTATATAAAGCCATCTATGTTGTATTTGTAATAAGACTTGGAAAATATATTAAAAGAAGCATTTGTGCTTTTTCTTAGCCAATGGCTGAGTTTCTTTGCAACTCTATGTAGTTTAGGTTGCATGTAGAATCATTCAAGCTCGACATGATCAATCTTGCTTGTGGAGTGATTCGAATCTCAAACAAGTGTTCTTGTGTTGAGATATTTGATCAACAAGAATCATTCAAGCTAGACATGATCGATCTTGCTTGTGGAGTGATTCGAATCTCAATCAAGTGTTCTTGACTTGAGATATTCGATCGACAAGGTAATCCGAATCTTACTCCCCTTGTAGTGATTCCTTATCGTATCACTTCATGTGTTCCAAGCGGCATAGTCTAAATACATATGCTCAAGGCTTAATATGTTCCAAGCAGCATAGTCTGAGTCATGAATATGCTGTAGCGTGGGAGGTCTTAGAAGTTTCTTGACTTTCTGTGTCTGAGGACATTGGTCCCCTATCCTTGAATGACACCTAGCATTCTTCTTACCTTGGTAGTTATACAGCTTGTGTGATACTTTCTTTGGGTTCTCAATTATAAACGTTTTATGTATCTCTTATTGTTCTTGAGGCATAATTGAAACATGCATTCTTTAGCTTATGAACCCATCATAGCAACATGCATGAGTTATCTTAAAAAGTCATAGAGTCATAATAAATTCTTTAGGAGTTTTTAGAAGAGTCTTTTAGTCTTGGATGAGAGTTACTTGAGGTGTTTCTTTTATGTGTTCTAAGGTCCTAAATTGGTTTAAGTTTTAAACTTGTTCTAATCAACTTGAAATCTTGAACATACCTTCATGTTTTAAGGAATAGGCCTTATAAGTAGCAGCAAGTCGTTTGGACCATGCATAAACCTTAAAATATCATCAGGAGTCTTGGGGGCATTTTGGTCATTTTATCCCTAATTCTTGGTTTAGCTACTCAAGGTGCTCCAATTATTTCCAAACTTTACAACATCATCAAATATCATAAAATAAAATCAAATACAATCATAGCATTTAGAGGTCATCTAGATCGTAAATCGAAGGTAGACTACCTTAGGAACATTATGGTCATTTTACACCGTTAATTGGTTTAACTACTTAACCTTATCCAATGACCACCAAATTTCATATATAATCTTAATTTACCATAATATATTCAACATTAAAATTTCATAGGCAGACAATGTAACGTTTCAAATTTCCCATTTTTGCCTTATTTTGTTGATTATTATTTTTATTTCTATATATGACAAGATATTATGCATTTATTATTGCTGGAAAAGGTGCAATTTTCAACAAGAAAGTTATTACCTAAAAATAAAATAAATAATTAAATATAATCTTACCGGAAGGATTCGTGCTGGACTTTTATTACCTAATAGAAACATTCCTATTTCTCTGAGTTTTCCTTATCCTAAAACCCTAGAATGCAATTGTCTTCGGATTATTTTTATATTCCTATGCCCAACCTTTTACCTCCCTTGAAAACGATTTTCTCTCCAAACTTTCCTCCAGAACCTTGGGGTTGCTCTTCGGAGGAAGAATTGGGTAAGGAGGGCAAGGTTTTTGGAATAGGGTCGAGCCGCAGACGCACACCCAGCAGCTTCGACAGCTTCGCACGCGTACACAGTGCGGGTCGGCTTGCACGTGTACGAAATCGGCTCGGTTCCGTCAATTTCCGCAACTCGACTTGGCGGCTTAGTTGGCCGGTTCGGCAACTAGGCTTAGCGTCAAGGTATCACTATAATATATTGATTCCAAGGTTTTTGGCCCTTCCGGAGCCGTTTCTGCCCTCAGTTTTACCATCCAAGGTCAGTATGGTCCCTAAACGTTAAAGACAATTTAGGTCGGGGGTTTATTTTGATAAATAACATGAGGTTTAGCTAGGGTATGTTATGAAAGGTTCTAAGTTTTTATGTAGTTATCATAGGACATATTTAACCGCTGGGATTAGCTTGTTGTGAGTGACATCAACCAAGATCATCGAGGTAAGTGACCTTATTGTTAGAGTTAGCTTACTACGTGTTGTATGATGGTGCGTGCCCCGTGGCCCCTGCATACACCATATTTATGTGATATGACTATGTGATGTATAGATTGTGTTTACCGTCGATTGTTTATGTTATGTGATGTATGAATTATGTTGACTGTTGACTGTTCATGTTATGTGAAGTTATGAATGATATGTTAGTACTATATGCCATGAAGATGTTGATCAATGTCATGTATACACGTAGTATTCTCAATGATGGTGTTAATCTAACACATGCGGAAGCAATTTGGATCTTAGGCACTTTTAGAACATCAATTATTGTAAATAACTAGCATGTTCATAAGTATTAAAACTTAATAAGTTTAAATACTAACCTTTTGTAGTTCAAACTCCTTTTGCCTCACGAACCGGTTTCGAACCACCACTAGTGTCTTCTCCACTATCCTCCAGCCTTAGAACGGGATTGTGGAATCCGGTGAGTGACTAAACTTGGGAGAGATTTTGTATATGTGAAGAGAGTGTTTGTGAGAGGTTATTCTCAAGGTTTTTCACCAAGATGAAGAAGACCTTCCATGTATCATGATCACTCTATTTAAAGAGTCATGTTTGCATGTTCATGCAAATTTGAGATCACCAAATTTTGACACTTAAAATTCCACTCAAATGTTTGGGATTATGTGGCAAGCATGCATGTTTGAGTTAACCAAATTTTGACACTCAAAATTCCACTTAAACTTGTGGGGTTTATTTGGCAAACATGCAAGTTTGGTTAAACCAAATTTTGACACCTCAAAATTCCACTAACATGGATTTTTCCCTTAGATGAAAGTCAACACTTTGACTTTCTTCCTTTTAATTCAACAACTAATTTGAATAATGAATTTCAAATTAAAGTAACATTAAATGATTAATTAAACTATTTAATTAATATTTAATATTAATTCAAATACCAATCCCAATCAATTCCGACACATAATTGATTAACATATTTAAATCTTATTTAAATATCTCAAATTCTCTCTTTTTGTTTAATTCGTAAATAAAACAAAATTGCGGTTAAATATACCGTACATATGTAACGCATATTCCCTAATTTGAATTCGAACACTTCGAACTCACTCGTCATACTGTTCTATGGTTTAGTTCGATATGAGCTAGCAGAGGGACCTAATGGACCTATAGATTATGGGCTCCAACGATCCAAGATTAACCGGTTAAACTCATTAACATGGTTAACCAACATTCGTTAACTACTAGGACACTCCACTATAGCCTAGTAGTTGCACTCCCCTCACTATGGATATATTTCTGTCCATCTGATATAACCATGATTAGTAAGTCGATCCTTCACAGGTTGTTCGTAACTAAAGCTGGGTCAATTTACCATTTTACCCCTGAAGTTATTTCTTGTTCTTTATGTCTCACTGATCCTCTAATGAACAATTGGTTTGTGGTCCAACCAATAAACCGAATCCCTCTCAGGCCAATGAGAGGGTGGGGCCCCTTGTTCAAGACCTGGAGTCAGTGCTTAAGGGAACTACCTTTCTTCTATCCCTAAAAGTGGGTAGGAGTGAATTCTGTCTTGCACCCCACGTCCCCAGCCATTCACCCAGTCTTACCCCTGAAATGGGAGGCCTGTTGAGTCGGCGAATTAGAGCCACTCTCACCCATGCAAATCTAAGGATAATTCCGAATAAACAGGAGTTTATGGTTAGCTCAGGATTAAAATCGAGTTACCTAGGTTATCGAATGAAAAGAAAATCAGTCTCAACAGTAAACGACATTATAAAGTGAGAGTGGTTTTCTTCATGGTCCGATCTTATGCAATACTCATTGCATAGGACGCCCCCACTCACATATCTCCACATGTAAAATTTAGTGATCACATTGTTTATATCATATACAAAAGTGGGCCGCATCCATAGTGTCCCCAGAATGAGATACTCAGCCTTATCCTTATACTATAGATCATTTTGACTATATACTTGAACTTGATCCCCTCTTATGTCTCTACATATAATTCAAGTAATCATACTATAGCCAGAGTGTTCTTAGTTTATTGGATTTAGATTAATGATCGTAAAGTTCACTTTATTCAATAACAACTTTTACTGAATAAACATCAATAATAACTTTATTGAAAATAGAATATATCTTTGTTTACAAACTATGAGTTTTAGGACATAAAACCCAACAAACTCCCACTTGGACTAAAACTCTAGTGGGGTTTTATAACGTTGAGTAGAGAGAAATACAATAAACTAGCGCATCACATACTCATGCCTTTTCTCCCACTTGCCCTAGATTACATAACTCGTAGTCCTAGTCTCACTAGGTGCCCTTCAAACACTTTAGTCGTGAGGGGCTTTGTAAATGGATCAGCAATGTTGTGCTCTGAAGCTATTTGTGTGACGATCACATCTCCTCGTTGCACAATCTCCCTTATGAGATGATATTTGCGCTCAATATGTTTTCCTCGCTTATGGCTTCTTGGTTCTTTTGAATTTGCAACTGCTCCACTGTTATCACAATAAAGAGTGACGGGAAGATGCATATTTGGAACGACTTCCAAATCAGTTAAGAACTTCCTAAGCCATACAGATTCTTTCGCTGCTTCACAAGCAGCAACATACTCAGCCTCCATGGTGGAATCAGCAATGCAACCTTGCTTTATGCTTCTCCATATTATTGCTCCTCCGTTCAGAGTGAAGACAGATCCTGATGTCGATTTCCTTGAATCTACATCGGTTTGAAAATCTGAGTCAGTGTACCCTATAAGGATCAGATCCTTAGCACCGTACATTAGCATATAGTCCCTCGTTCTCCTAAGATACTTGAGGATATTCTTAACGGCAGTCCAATGAGCACGTCCCAGATTGGACTGATATCTGCTGACAATTCTCACAGCATAGCATATGTCGGGTCGGGTACATAGCATGGCATACATCAGACTACCGACTGCTGATGCATAGGGAATGTGTTTCATATCCTCCACTTCTTGAGGTGTCTTAGGACTTTGTTCGTTCGACAAATGAACTCCATGCCTGAAAGGTAATAATCCTTTCTTGGAGTCCTGCATCTTATATCGAATCAACATTTTGTCGATGTACGATGCTTGAGACAATGCTAGTGTTTTGTTCTTGCGATTCCAAACAATTTGGATTCCAAGAACAAAATGAGCCTCTCCCAAATCTTTCATTTGGAATTGTGTCGCCAGCCAATGCTTAATGTCAGTCAGAATTCCCATATCATTTCCAATGAATAGGATATCTTCAACGTACAACACCAGGAAAGCTACTGTAGAGTTGACTATCCTTTTATAAACACAAGGTTCGTCAACATTCTGTTTAAAGCCATAAGATTTGATCGCAGTATCAAACTTTATATTCCAGGATCGAGATGCT
>NW_019268592.1:760513-769288 GCF_002738365.1 Cucurbita moschata | reverse complement strand
ATCTTTTAAGCTTGCAAACCCTTTGCTCGTGATCCTGTTCAATGAACCCCTCTGGTTGAGCCATATCTACTCTCTTCAAGATTGCCGTTTAGAAAAGCTGTCTTAACATCCATTTGCCAAATTTCATAATCATAAAATGTGGCAATAGACAAGAGTATTCTAATTGATTTAAGCATAGCAACAGAAGAGAAGGTTTCTTCATAGTCCACCCCCTCTCTTTGGGTATAACCCTTTGCTACTAGTCGTGCTTTAAAGGTCTGTACCTTACCGGTTTGGTCTCGTTTTCTCTTATAGATCCATTTGCAACCAATAGGTTTTACCCCATCTGGTTGATCTACAAGTTCCCAGACTGAATTGAAGTACATTGACTCCATTTCAAGATTCATGGTTTTAATCCACTGATCTCTATCCTCATCATTCATTGCGTGTTTATAGGTCAATGGATCCTCAACGCCATCATCAGGTATGATGACTTGAGTTTCTGCCAAACCCAAGTAACGATCGGGTTGAGTTATAACCCTCCCACTACGTCGAGGCATTCTCAACTCTTGAGAAGGATGTGATTCACCAGAAGTGTCAGCTCCATCAACAACTCTGGTTGAAAGACCAGCTTGATCAACAACTCTTGTTGTTTTATCAGTAGCTTCTTTAGAAATCTCACTTAATACTAGTTTGCTACGAGGTTGATGATTTCTTACGTGGTCTTCCTCTAAGAATGTAGCGTTCGTTGATACAAACACTCTATTTTCTTGAGGATCATAAAACAAACCACCTTTCATCTCTTTGGGGTATCCTACGAATAGACATAATTTTGAACGACGTTCTAATTTCTTGAGATTTTGCAACAACACATGTGCTGGACATCTCCAAATTCTGAAGTGACGTAAACTACCTTTACGCCCTTTCCATAACTCATAAGGTGTTTCTGAAACACTCTTAGTAGGAACCATGTTCAAAATGTATGTAGCAGTCTCCACTGCATATCCCCAAAACGGATCGGGTAATTGAGCGAAACTCATCATAGACCGAACCATGTCTAATAGAGTTCTATTTCTCCTTTCTGATACACCATTTTGTTGAGGCATACCAGGGGCTGAGAGTTGAGACCTTATTCCATGTTCTATCATATAGTCCTGAAATCTCAAGTCCATGTACTCTCCTCCTCGATCTGATCGAAGTGTTTTAATAGTTTTACCTAATAGATTCTCAACCTCAGTCTTATACTCTCTGAATTTTTCAAGAGCTTCGGACTTGTGATGCATTAGGTAAAGATAGCCATACCTTGAATAATCATCAATAAAACTGATGAAATATTCATACCCTCCTCGTGCTTTGACATTCATCAGACCACAGAGATCTGTATGCACGAGTTCTAAGGTTTCTTTGGCACTATAACCTTTTTCGGAAAATGATCGTTTAGTCATTTTACCCTCAAGACAAGACTCACATGGAGGTAAAGAATTGTCTTCTAACTTATTTAGAAGTCCTCTTTTAACCAATCTCTCAATCCTATTGAGATTAATGTGGCCTAGTCTTAAGTGCCAAAGATAGGTATTAGGAGAAATCTTTTGTCGTTTATTTTGAGTTTCAGCTGTTTTAAACATCTCAGTATTTAAAATAGCTTTTGTTTTGCTCGGTTTTAACATATATAAGTTGTTTTCTAGTTTTGCAGAACAAATATGAATACCTCTTTTGCAAATGAACACTTCATTGATTTCAAAAGATACTTTATACAACTGTTCTAACAAACAAGAGATGGATATTAGATTTCTTTTCATTCTAGGAACAAAAAGTACATTATCTAATATAATGAATCTATCTCCAAAAAACAACTTTAAATTTCCTACTGATCTTGCTGAGACAACCTCTCCTGTTCCAACCCTGAGTGTTATCTCGCCGTCCGCAAGCATTCTCCAGGAGCTAGTTTCCTGGTAAAAAGAACAAATATGATTAGTCGCCCCTAAATCTAGTATCCAAGTTGAGTTGTCATACTCTACTAAACATATTTCTACAACGAGTAAATCATATTTACCTTGTTGTGTCTTTTCGGCTTTCTTCTCTGCAAGGTATTTTGGGCAGTTTCTCTTCCAGTGCCCGTTTTCGTTGCAATGGAAACATTTTCCTTTATCTGCTTTTTAAACCTTGTTCTTGCGGTTAATAGGAATCTTATTTTTCCCTTTTCCCTTCTTCTTCATCAAAACACTTTTAGAAGTGGAAGATCCAGACTTATTTTTGGAGGACGATCCTCGTAGTAATTTCTTCGAGATAGCAACATTTGCTTCTCCTGTTTGTCCCTTGTTCGTTAAGAGGAACTGATAAGTCTGTAGCTCATTGACAAGAGCAGTCAAGTTATATTCTATTTTGTTCATTACCACATTGGTGTGGAACTGGAAGAAGCTCTTCGAAAGAGACATCATGATAAAACTGACTTGACTCTTCTCATCAATGACAGCTTCATTTTCTTCTGCCACATTGAAATGGACCATCATGTCTAGGACATGTTCTCTAACTGAGGTCCCTTCTTTCATACGGCAGTTGTAAATGTATTTTATGGCTTCATGTCTAAGGGAGAAGGACGGTTGTCCAAACATCCCTTTTAGAGATTCCATAATCTCTTTAGTAGTACCCATAACATCGTGTTTCTTAGCCAAAACATCAGATATGCTGGCTAGAATGTACACTCGGGCTTTGTCATTTGCCTTTATCCATCTGTCATATGCATCCCGAACTGTTCGGTTTGCATTTGAGTTGGGGTTTGGAGGACACTCCTCAGTTAAAACAAACTTTAAATCATCAATGATCAGTATTGTGTTTAGGTTTGATTTCCAAGTTGTATAGTTGTCGCCGTTTAATTTCTCAGAAGCGAGTAATTGTACTATTGAGTTTGTCATGCTGTGATATAAAGAAAATTGTATTAGTGATTTTGACTTAATTCTGTTTAATCCAATCAGTTTTAGCAAATGTAATAATGTACCCAAATCATTATTAATTTGCAACGATACTTTAATGAGTTAGAGCAACTGCTATCGAGGGGCAGTCAATCACTCATTCACTAAACCAAGACATTCTTGACTTAAACACTAATTCCAGAATAACTCTTGTTCCTATAGTGTTTTAGTTATCGCTATTTTGGTCAAGAATATACTAACTCTTAGTAATTCTTCGCAAGTGTGACCCACCAATTTCAGACCTCAGAGATCGGTCCCAACAACGCTATCGAATGAAAAAGCCAAAGTTGGGAATGGACCTAAGAAATCTTATCCATTTCTGGAGTTTGCGTTGTTCCGACTCCCATGTTACGACCCTCCGAATGGGTAGTTGCTCTAGGGTAACATGCAGGCGGAACATGGGAATCTCACGGTGCAACCTAGTGGTGGAGACCATAGGACGTGTTGACTTCCTTCTCCCACTTACTATAAATACTTTCTCAATTCACCTTGTTATTGACTCATGCAAATACCTTCCAAATGGAGGACGCTCCCAGGGCGACACGAGGCCGAGCATGAATCTCACTGTGTGAATTTTACAGAGAGCGTGAAGAGAAAACGATGTATCTTATACACCTTTTTCCTCCCACTAAGTATTTTAGATGGTTGGGTATACTGATTACTTAAGTATATTCCGGCTAATTAAGTATAACTTAAGTCTAGGTGATTTTTCTAAATCTTACATCACTTAAGCATGCTCATAAAACTGGGCTAACTAAGCTCAAGTACTGGTCCGTTCTCCAGGTAGTAGGTGTTCCGTAAACCGTCAACTTAAGTACCTTCAGCCTTAGACAAGATCGTGCCAGGTGAGCTTTCTCGTAACCGCAATTTTATAAGACATCGACCTATTTTAACTGTTAAAATTGATCGTGCTCGGTTCTTAACCCTTAGTGAGCATGCACTTATCTTTATTATATATTTTAACGTCTATCTCATTTTATGACGTTGAAAATAACCTATAACATGCATCTAACATGCTTTGTATAACAATTTATATAATCATCCATTCCATGCAATAATATAACAATTTATATCTATCACTCATGGAACCCTAAGACATGCATATTATACATTATAACACTTATAACATACTTGGAATGCATGAAACATGCTTAGCCTATAGTGGGATTTTAAATCTATATGACATACTTTATGCATATACATTTTCTATTTAATTAAAACATACATTCATAATGCATAATTAATTAAACACACTAAAGTGGGTTGGTTTTGGCATTTTAAAGCAAGCAATTAACTAAATTATTACATTAATAATTAAAATTAACTTGAGCCGCTCCTGAGGATCACGAACTGGGCGAACCAACCCTTAAAAACGTTAAATCAATCCCCAACGACAGAAAAAACACCCGAACCACCTCTTCCATCTTCTTCAGTTCAGCTTGCTATCTCTTCCATTTTCGATCAATTACAACCTAAAATGGACTCTAATGACTCCATAAAAATTACAGACCTTTCTTCATTCATTAAAGCCCATACACCTTAGGCTTATTACAATAATTGTATCAAATGAAAGCATAAAAAAAATGCCAAAACCAAAACCATCCACTTTAGCAACCACAAATTTCATTCATGAAATGGTACCCACCATGATCAAATTAATGTAAATAAAGTGCCTAAAACTTGCTCTGATACCAATTGATGGTGTTAATCTAACACATATGGAAGCAATTTGGATCTTAGGCACTTTTAGAACATCAATTATTGTAAATAACTAGCATGTTCATAAGTATTAAAACTTAATGAGTTTAAATACTAACCTTTTGTAGTTCAAACTCCTTTTGCCTCACGAACCGGTTTCGAACCACCACTAGTGTCTTCTCCACTATCCTCCGGCCTTAGAACGGGATTGTGGAATCCGGTGAGTGACTAAACTTGGGAGGAATTTTGTATATGTGAAGAGAGTGTTTGTGAGAGGTTTTTCTCAAGGTTTTTCACCAAGACGAAGAAGACCTTCCATGTATCATGATCACTCTATTTAAAGAGTCATGTTTGCATGTTCATACAAATTTGAGATCACCAAATTTTGACACTTAAAATTCCACTCAAATGTTTGGGATTATGTGGCAAGCATGCATGTTTGAGTTAACCAAATTTTGACACTCAAAATTCCACTCAAACTTGTGGGGTTTATTGGACAAACATGCAAGTTTGGTTAAACCAAATTTTGACACCTCAAAATTCCACTAACATGGATTTTTCCATTAGATGAAAGTCAACATTTTGACTTTCTTCATTTTAATTCAACAACTAATTTGAATAATGAATTTCAAATTAAAGTAACATTAAATGATTAATTAAACTATTTAATTAATATTTAATATTAATTCAAATGCCAATCCCAATCAATTCCGACACATAATTGATTAAGATATTTAAATCTTATTTAAATATCTCAAATTCTCTCTTTTTGTTTAATTCGTAAATAAAACAAAATTGCGGTTAAATATATCGTACATATGTAACGCATATTCCCTAATTTGAATTCGAACACTTCGAACTCACTCGTCATACTGTTCTATGGTTTAGTTCGATATGAGCTAGCAGAGGGACCTAATGGACCTATAGATCATGGGCTCCAACGATCCAAGATTAACCGGTTAAACTCATTAACATGGTTAACCAACATTCGTTAACTACTAGGACACTCCACTATAGCCTAGTAGTTGCACTCCCCTCACTATGGATATATTTCTGTCCATCTGATATAACCATGATTAGTAAGTCGATCCTTCACAAGTTGTTCGTAACTAGAGCTGGGTCAATTTACCATTTTACCCCTGAAGTTATTTCTTGTTCCTTATGTCTCACTGATCCTCTAATGAACAATAGGTTTGTGGTCCAACCAGTAAACCGAATCCCTCTCAGGCCAATGAGAGGGTGGGGCCCCTTGTTCAAGACCTGGAGTCAGTGCTTAAGGGAACTACCTTTCTTCTATCCCTAAAAGTGGGTAGGAGTGAATTCTGTCTTGCACCCCACGTCCCCAGCCATTCACCCAGTCTTACCCCTGAAATGGGAGGCCTGTTGAGTCGGCGAATTAGAGCCACTCTCACCCATGCAAATCTAAGGATAATTCCGAATAAACAGGAGTTTATGGTTAGCTCAGGATTAAAATCGAGTTACCTAGGTTATCGAATGAAAAGAAAATCAGTCTCAACAGTAAACGACATTATAAAGTGAGAGTGGTTTTCTTCATGGTCCGATCTTATGCAATACTCATTGCATAGGACACCCCCACTCACATGTCTCCACATGTAAAATTTAGTGATCACATTGTTTATATCATATACAAAAGTGGGCCGCATCCATAGTGTCCCCAGAATGAGGTACTCAGCCTTATCCTTATACTATAGATCATTTTGACTATATACTTGAATTTGATCCCCTCTTATGTCTCTACATATAATTCAAGTAATCATACTATAGCCAGAGTGTTCTTAGTTTATTGGATTTAGATTAATGATCGTAAAGTTCACTTTATTCAATAACAACTTTTACTGAATAAACATCAATAATAACTTTATTGAAAATAGAATATATCTTTGTTTACAAACTATGAGTTTTAGGACATAAAACCCAACACTCGAGTCATGTCATAAAATGCTTACGGAACTGGAATGTATGTTCATGTTATGTAATATACCATGTAATGTGGGTTATGTGATATGCCATGTAATATAAGAAATGCATATGCGATGTTGGAGAGGTTTATTAAATGCCATGTTAGGTATGTTAAGGGACCTCGTCCATATATGTATGTCATGTGCATCGGGATTCTTCCCCTTTATGATACGAAAGAATGAATTACGATATTTATGTTTGTCATGATATCATGCGGGCCCTTTTCTGTTTTGTGGTGTCCGGCGACGTGTAATACGTTGTGGCCGACCAAGCCAGGCCCAAGGGGTATGGATACAAGCCCGCCTGGTGGGTCTATGTACGCGTACATGGGCCGTGTGTGAAAGATTACCACACATCCAACCCTACCCGGAATAGAAAAGCGCCCAAGGCCATGAAAAGTTTATGAAAAGTTAGGTTCCGCTCATATGTTGCATGTGTTTGCATTCCTAACCCCAACAGTGGGGTGACTTACTGAGTATTTCATAAAATACTCAAGCCACGTGCTACCTACATTTTTCAGGTAAAGGCAATGCGTCGATGTACGGTTGACGGTGGAGCTGAGGACACCATACAAGTTGGAGATGGGATATTTTTAGGAGTTTACATTAAGTATTGCTTTATTTATATTTATTTTTAAATTCAGTTATTGAAAGTTTACTTTTCAAGATGGGTTGTTTTGGATTTATGAATGTTTATGAAAGACTTTGTTTTGTTTCGAAGGTTATTTATGATGAGCTTCTGCGTAATGAATTATGTATGCATGGGTGACGTCACTAATTAGGTTTAGAAAATTAGGGGCGTTACAGACGAGTTCATTTATTTAGTTATCTTAATATTACTTAAATCCTGAGATATTTGATCAGTTCAAGACCTTGACTCTCGATTCTTGGTGTCTTTCTTTCATATCTCCTTAATTAATACTTGGATTAAGGTTCATATAGAATTCCAGGTGATTTCTACATGTATTTTTTAAGAAAATTTAAAGATGGCTTACCTTGTTTTTGAGCTTCCGGTATCTGAATTACCTCAAATTTTCTTCTACAGATTCCTTATTGTGTCTAGTTTATGAAACCCTAAATTTTTTCATTAGAACTGGTCAAGTTAAAGTTAGGAAAAACTGAGGGATGATTTTATTTTGGTTTGACATGGTCGGTTTAGTTGAACCAACCACGTCTATCATCTTCTTCCTCTGAATAGGAAGAAGACGCGTACGTCCTTTGCACCGCGTCTATCTCTTTGCTTCTCTAGCTCCATTCACAACGTTTCTTCCCTCGATTTCTTCATGAAACTTAAAGATGGTATTACAAGGAAGAGTTAGGGATTTATTTCATACCTTCTCGTGGGTGGTAGCCTAAGATGTTTGCCTCCAAAGTTCGTCGAAAATTGGATTTCTCACTAAGATAAAAACAAAGGGTTTCTATTAGGCAGCCTATTCCAGGGGTTTTCAGAGCCCGATTTCTTTATGAAATCTCTTCGTTATTCTTCCTTTCAACTAAAGGAATGGATTGTGAGGAACTTATTTGAGTGTGGGACCTTAATTTTCAGAAGTTGTTCTTGGTCTACAACTCACCCAAAAACGTGAAATTTCCTTTTCTTGGGCAACTTGTTCTACAATATTTTACCTCTCGATTCTTTCATCAAAGTTATTCAACTTGATCCTTTGAAGCTAAAAGAATTCTTAATTTGAAGATAAATGGATAGTAGGAGGGAATTCGTTAATTGCGCCCAAATTCTACCCGAAACTAATATCCTTCAATTACGCACGTTCTTGGGGTTATTTCTTTTTGTAGTCTTTTATGGAAATACTCTTGGAGATACTTCTTGGAGATTCTTTAGTCTCCACACACCCAGACATCCTAGAGTACTTGCAAAGAAGATAAAAGAGAAGGGAAAACCGAGAGAGAGAGAGGGAGAGAGAGATCTGAAAAGAGAAAGGAAAACGTTAGTCCTCATACAATGAGGAGGATCCCCGATGACTGCATGTGCAACCTAAGGTACGTTTTGTGCCCTTTCCATGCGTTTCGTGGTCGGGATTTTGGGTTTCCTAAGCGTTTATAGATTTGTGATTATAGGTACTGTTAAGCCAAGAAACTAAAAAAAAAAAAAAAAAAAAAAAAAAAAAAAAAAAAAAAAAAAAAAAAAAAAAAAA
>NW_019268592.1:752654-759264 GCF_002738365.1 Cucurbita moschata | reverse complement strand
AAAAAAAAAAAAAAAAAAAAAAAAAAAAAAAAAAAAAAAAAAAAAAAAAAAAAAAAAAAAAACAGAGAGGTAGAGGAAGAAAAAGGACAAAAATGGGAGTCGGAAACCACGAACAAAGGAGAGACATAGGATTCGACGGATCCGAGTCGGACCAATCAGTAACCCGAGGCCCAACACTAACCCGGGGCCCAATTCCTCGTGGTGACCCATGCGTGTAGCACCTCGACCCGCACCCACGACCTGCGACCTACGCCTGCAGAACCGAGACCCAAATTGCAGCAGTCCAATAACCCAAATCGCCTCACGGTCCAATCCGCGACCTCAGCCCAACCTGCAACCCATGACCTCAGCCCCAGCCTGCAACCATTGACCTCAACCCAGCCTACAGCTCTGACCTGCAACCCGCGCCTCGACCCCAGAAGCAACAACGTTGTGTCCCTCCCCCTGAGCAACATGTGTCAACGCGGCTGCTAAATCTGGCTTGATTGGCTTAGACGGTTCGACTTGCACGTGTAGGTCGTGAATAGAGAAGTGCTACACATTCAAGTTAGTCTAGACTGGAGACCATCCTTAGTATGAGATAGAGATAGGTCCTGAGAGCATCATTTGCATTTGTATGCATTTTTGCATGGCCCCTATAGTCTGCCTCATCATTTTTTAGGTAAAGGCAAGGTGTATACCGCTGACGACGGCATCGCAAGTAGAGACCATGACACGTGCATAGGATAGATGCATATTTAAATTCCTAAATTTAGGTTATAATAAGTTGTATTGCATTTTATCTTAATTTATACACGTACATATGTATTGAAGAAGTTGTTTTTAATTCTTCGAATTTTAAGCTATAAATGATGTCTTCTTAAGAGTTATTCCACATATGAGCTTAACATGAGACGTTAGTAACAACTCTAGTAAGTAAAAATTTATGGTCGTTACACTAATGATGATATTTTAACTGATGACACTTTCAATTTTATGAATTTAAATCTTAAACTTGAATGATTGTATCAATTTACACCCTCGGTTACAAATATTGTGAAAAAAGTTTATCATACATATTTGAAGTCACATGCTTCTCTAAACTAATTGTTTATCATTTTTTTTTTTGAAAGAAATATCAAAAAATCACTAAAACATTTTAGATTGGGTGACCACCATCAACATTAAAATCAAGAAACCAACTTTTAAAAGTAGAACCCACACAAAAATAAAGTTTGTATCACTTCTCACCTTAAATAAGCTTTGTTTCTACCAAAAGTGGAGTAAAGCCCTAATTTGAAATTGAACAACTCTCCATAATAAAATGAAAAAAAGCAACATAATCATAAAAAATAAAAAGCTAAAAAACACCTCGATGAATCGATTATAATTGTTTTTTAAACAACAAAAAAACACAATCAATTTTGGACATGCATAAAATTTCTCCGGTAAGAATCTTTATTGGATGAAAGTCCCATATTAACTAATTTAGGGAATGATGATGAATTTATAATCAAATAATACTATATCCATTGGTACGAGGTCTTTTGGGAATCCCAAAGCAAAACTAGGAGAACTATCAGAGTCTATGTCCTAAACTAAAGAATGATCGTGAATTTATAATCAAAGAATAATTAAATTGATAGAAGATGAAACACGAGAGGAGAGGAGAGGAGAGGTGAGTTTTGTTTGGTAAAAGGTAAATGAAAATGGTGAAATGATGGTTGAATTCACGAAGGGAAAGGGAATTTGGTGTGGTTGGATATAAGAGTTAAGGGTTAGGTAAGATGTGAATCACAAGTTGATATGTATACTTTATAAAATCTATAATCATGATTCATGGAGTCCCCATTTTTATTCTTTTACTTTTTTTATTTCCCTTTATTTATTTTTAATTTTCTTTTTAAAACAAGTTTATTTATGCATCTTCAAACTTAAAAATGAATTTTTTTTTTTATTTTTCTAAATTTTATTTTTAATTTTAAAATACAACAAAAATAGTAATTGAAAAATAAAATAAAATAATAATTTATTTCCCGACAAAACATGGTGGAGCTCCATTACCTTAAAGAAAAATTAAAATATATTTTAGTATTTTTGGGTCACCTTTTCAAAGTTATAGTCAAGCCTAACTCTCACATATTCACACTTCTAACCCTCTTTTTTTCTAAAATTGCCAAAAGGGTCCTTTTGAGATTTGCTTTTACACAGCTTAGGGCATTCAATTCCTTCTAATGATTTGGTCACGGAATTCAAATAACTAATATATATTATTCATATTTCAAATATTAATAATAATGTTTTCTTTTTGTTCTTTCCAAATATTATTAATTAGTGCCGCTAATCTCTGTTGGTGGGTTATTTGGTGAAAGCCTCCAAGTTGGACTCTCTTTTTTTAACTTTCCCATTTTGGTGTTCACAATAAGCAACTTAACAAATGTATCAAGAATTCAACAAACGTGTTGAACCAACTCGAATCGCAAGGAAAAGTGTAACGACCAATACCCAAGATTTAGAATCGGGATCCGACAGCTAATAGTCACGTTATTTACCGCTTGTTTCTAAGAGGGAAGACTATCCCGTATATCGACAAGAGTTCTTTCACTCACATACATCTTCAAAAAATTCCTAACAAGTCGCTCAATATAAAACATGTTTTACTTTGGAGTTTCTATGGGTGAGCTACTAAACAGAAGATACTCATTGTTCGTATAGGTAGTGACTTTCAATTCTTTTAAGCCTTTGTTAACCATCTTATTTTCAAAATCGCTCTCATTCTATAATAGCTCAAGCCCACCGCTAGCAAATATTGTCCTTTTTGGCCTTTCCCTTTCGAGCTTCCTTTTTAAAATGCATCTGTTAGAGATAGGTTTCCACACCCTTATAAAGAATGCTTCGTTCCCTTTCCAACCAATATAGGATCTCAAACATTCAGATGTGGTCTCAGTTCATTCATGAACTCATCCTTTACTTGGGTGCCACAATGTGTCTGCTAGGGCTAGGGAGAGGTCTCCACATCCTTCTTATAAAGAATGTTTCATTCCCCACTCCAATCGATAGATGATCTATTTAAGAGTTTAATACAAATGTTTCTGAATTTAAACCCGAACAAACGGAGAGAAAGAACGGATATAGATGCAAAATATCAAATAAATTTGATATTAAAGTTCAACCACCATAGATAGATAATTACCATAAAAATTTCTCATAAAAGTCCTTCACATAAGAAAGGGAGAGAGAAATTAGAAACATAGCGAGAGAGAGAGAGAGTGTTTCAACCTTGATATGAAAGATTGCCACTTTATAATAAGCAATGAAGCTGATGAATTTCCTCCATAAAAGAGAGACAATCAAATCCATCTCAAGAGAAGAAAATTCGCCTACTTCATCACTTGTACTTGCAGCAATCCCTTATTTAAAAACCCTAAACTAAATATCTCACTGTGCTCGGTAGCAAATCGTTCCCTCTTGAGCTTCTACGAACACGATTCAATTCGATCGTCACAATGTAGTTGTCTTGTCCAATTACACAACCATACTGAACTATCAATCACATTGTGTCAATCTCCAAATAATCTCTCCTCGAACGCCCAACGGTCGGAGAATGTTTTGCTACCAAGCACGAGTTAAGATACGATCATAGTTGCATCAGAAGAGATAAACCCTAATAGATATTATAAGTTAAAGAGAGGCTAATAATGAGTAGCAAACTCATGTTCTTGATCAGACCCAGTGAGGCATTCTTTGTCATCTTCAAACCCATCAAGAGGGCAGGTAGGGTTATGGCCTTTTCCAAAGGATCTAATATGATCTTTAAGAGATCTTTTATGTTTGAAATCTGAGCCACAGCTGCAATACCAAAGCTTCCCACAATTCTTTTCATGGGTTCTCCAATCTCCTTTAACAGCCAGAGTTTTGCCACATTTTCTACACATAAATGGCTTAGATCCATGCTTCCTTTTGTAATGGGTTTGAAGAGTTCTAAAGTCCTTCAATGGCTTGGCTCTTGGATGATTAATGTTGTTCTTGCACCCATGAGCACAGCAATAACATGGTAGCCTTAGCATTGCTGCTGGCTGTGATCCTCTAAGAGATTCTGGGCCTTTTCTGTACTCCGAGCCATGTCCCCACATGTGCATCTAAAACACACAATACCGTAATTCAATGTTAAAAAAGTATATATATAAATACACATTTTGAGTTTCAACATTGAAAATCTTAATTATTGCTTCTTCTTTTGTTTTCTCTTTTCCGGTTAGAGAATTTCCCTCCATGTTTTTAAAACACGTCTACTAGAGAGAGGTCTCCACACCCTTATAAAGAATGTTTCGTTCTCCTCACAACCGACGTGGGATCTCACAATCCACCCCGCGTTCTCTAATCGATGTGGGACCTCAATCCACCCCCCTTTTGGGGCCAGCGTCCTTGCTGACACACCACCTCGTGTCCACTCCCCTTCAGGCTCAACTCCTCGCTGGTACATCGCTTGGTATCTTGCTCTGATACTATTTGTAACAGCTCAAGTCCACCGCTAGTAGATATTGTCCTCTTTGGACTTTTCCTTTCGGCTTCCCCTCAAGACTTTTAAACTAATCTACTACCAGGAAGAAACTTCCACACTCTTATAAAAAATATTTCATTCTCCTCCCCAATCGACGTGGGATCTCACCGTTCTACTTTTAAGTTATCATTTCTAAAAGAGCTTAGAAAGGATTATAAACAAAGAAATAAAAGATAATTAGACAATAAATAAAAGATAATTAGACAACTTTAATCATAATTACCTGCATGTTATTGTATCTATTAAAAGATTTGTTGCAGATGGAGCAAGCAAATTGCATCGGACCGACAAGGATCTGAGCCGGCGTTGGTATCCAAAACCTTCCTTGAGTATTAAAATTAGAGAAGCTTTTCTTCATTTCTTCTTTCTTTACAAAACCATTCATATTCCCATCACCAAAATTAGGGACATCACCAACATTTGGAAGCCCAATGTGCAAACCCACTTCTACTTTCACCAAATCTTCATCTTCCTCTTTAATTCCCAAGCTTTTTCTTTCCCGATCTCGAATTCGACCCCGTTCTTCATCTTTCTCCGTGAACAAAGGCAGGCACCTTTGGGCGGTCGTCGGAGATATCAAATCTCGATCGGAGGACGAGGAAGAGGACGAGGAAAGGGAAGAAGAGAGAGAAATGGAGGGTTTAAGCCATTCTATGAAAGTTATGTGGTTTTCTTGTGCCATGTGATTCCTCAAACCCATATCTTCAAAGGGTTAACATAAAAATCTCATCTTGAAATGTTGAACAAAAAAAGAGAAGAGAAAAACATAAGCTTTATAAAGGATTGATAATCAAATGATGAACAAAAGGTGGTTTTGGTTTGTCTTTTTTTCCCCTATCATCTTTTTTCTCAATCTTTTTGTGGCTTTTGGGTATGATAGTAAATGGTGGGGTTAGGAAAACGACGACATGTAGGGAAAGAATTGAGAATCCAAGAGATGAAGTCTTGAGGACGACTGTTGATAAAGTAAACTACACGTCGTTTACCTTTTTTTTTTTTTTTTTTCTTTTAATTTTTGTAATAAAGTATGTAAATTTGGTTTTCTTTTTTCAAAAATCAATCTAGTGAAATTTGACCCAAATCTCTAAATATTTTTCTTTTAAATGCTACCAATTACACCAAACTTGGAGAAGCAAGAAGTGGGAGAAGCATTATAATTCTAAGTCAATACCTAGAAAAGGCAAAGGTATATATATTTATAAGAACAATTTTATGAATTTGGATTGAATTCTAATGGTGAACCTGAATAAAGGGATACATGAATGTACTGAGATACATCTAAATACAAGTGTAAGGATCCAAAAAAATAAGGCGACTGGAAATAGGGGGTGAGAAGTCCGACAACTCGTCGGAATTCTCGCACACTCACCATACACGTTTCTCCCAATGCCAAGAACATGCCAATGACCTTTAGTCGCACCTCACAAAATCTATTTGCAAAGAAAATAATATGATACAGAGAGAAAACGAGAGAGAAGAAGAAAAGACTGTTGGTTTACGTCATGACGAGAATGACGTTGACAACCACCCCATCGAGACTCATGACGCCGTATAGTGTAGATAACACCATGGAAAAGAGGACTAACAAGTCATGGAACATCTTGATGCACATGAGTGATTACAACTGAACTGTCTCACAACTTTACTGGCCAAAGAGGATGAAATGATTGCTAGTGCAACTCTCTATGCGCAGGTTCGAACCTTAGTAGGTAAAGAGGGAGATGGAGGGGTATCAAAAAGAACATTAAAAAGAAAATACATTAGTTAGAGTTCTTATTAAAACAATAAAATGAGTTGAAATAATATAGAAAAAATGGTTTTACGTAAATTTATGGAGAATGTGGCTGGAAGAGTTTTTGGTTAAATTTTCCTTTTTTTTTTTTAATCCTGATTTGGTTACCATTATTTAGATTTTAACTATAAATTAAATATCAAGACCATTTTAAGTGAGGTAAGAAATCAAGTCATGATCTGTAGCCAATTTTAGAAAAAAATAAAGTAAGAATTATTAGAATGGACCAAAATACTGTAAACATTAGGAACATACTTCAAAAAAAAAAAAAAAAAAAA
>NW_019268592.1:744824-752223 GCF_002738365.1 Cucurbita moschata | reverse complement strand
TTAGGAACATACTTAAAAAAAAAAAAAAAAAAAAATGTAAAGTATGAACAAAATAAAAAGGAAAACCACACAAATGAACATATAGACGAAAGAAAACCGAATATCTGAAAAAGTATTAAATTGTTGGTACACTGGATGATTATAGTATTATAAAAAAAAACAGTTTTTGGATGGTATGATTTAAGTAGTTGACATATTTTTTTAATTTAAGTTTCACCGTTAAACACAATTTAGAAATAATGAAAACATGAAATTCGAATTTTACTGAGGCAATTAATTGATTATTTAAAATATGTATATCCTCGACATAAGTGAAAACGAATTTGAAGTACAAAAACATACAAATTTGGAGCTAGATAGAACTTTGGCTAAGACCAACTAAGTAAGTGGCTTTACAATGGGCTCGGTTGAAATACTTGCCTTATGTATGACACATACCCAGTGACCCTTACATGTGTCATTTATGCTTTATGTTATATGATGACGTGATGATATTATATGTTAATGTGATGATGTTATATGATGATGTAATGATTATATGATGTTGTGATGAAGTATGTGATGATGTGAGATGTTGACATGATATGATGACATGACGGATGGTGATTCATGATAACATGATGATGTAAGATGCATGAGGATGAAATGACTTAATATGATGATATTATATATTAAGATAATGTGCATGTATTAAATATCATGATGCATTATGAGGATGAGTTTTCTAAGACACAACTCTAATTAATGTGAATGATGATAAACATATGAAGCTCAATGCATGTATCTGATGATGTATAAGGTTTTGTCATAAGAATGATTTAAAGATGAAAATCATAGAGAACTCATGCATATTGTGTGTTCATATACATCGAGTTACTTCCCCATTTATGGTGATGAGTACAGACGCATACACTATGATGATGATAATCATCATCATGCCTCACATGATATTCAAGAGTTTGCTAATCTCCAGACGTCCCGCTATGGACAGCTAGCCAGACTATGATGGATCCAGGGGGTGCGAACCGCTTGGGGACTCACGCTCGCATGCGGGGGTCTTGTGTATGAAGTATTACACATCCAATTTTGTTTGGTCGGGAGGCCACCTCTATCATGGTTTTAACGATAGGTCTCTAGTCATGAGTTGCATGTATTTGCATTCCCTGACACCAATAGTAGGGTCATTTATTGAATATTTCATAAAATACTCAAACCATGTGTTATTTTTACTTTTTCAGGTAAAGGCAAAGCACCCATGTACGGCTAACGATGACATCATAAGTAAAGACCGTCATATGCATAGAATAGTTGTATTTAAATTCTTAGACCATAGGTTAGTAGAAGACATTTTTCAATTTTAATATTTACTTTGTTTTATTTTATATTTTCGTTAGGTTACTTTAAAGACTTTTTGAAACATGTAAGTCTATGACAATGTTTTAAGATTATGTTTGAAAGGCTTATTTTTGCATAAAAGATGATGTTATGAAGATGGTAGCAACTTTAGGTTAGTAGAAATCTAGGATAATTAAAGTTGATATCAGAGCTCTAGGTCATTCTGTAGACTAGCCTACAAGATAGGCTTGACATGTTCCATAGTCTCACCGTTGATTCTCCGTCACCGTCAGGTATGTCATGTGTAAGATAAGAAAAGGAAATGTCGTTGATTGTTGTTGTTACTACTTGTTCATTATCAAATATAACACAATTAAATTTTGACACCATTGACTATATTATAGTGACTTTAGTTCTATGTTAATCATAATATAGAATATGATATGATTTATCTGGCATAAAATATGAATATTAATTTGATATATTGATGGTGTTTAGATTTAGGAAGGTTGAGTGAGGAGATATAGTTTTAGTAAACTACTACATGATAGTGTAGGCCTGAAAATGATTTTGTTAAGAAAGGTTAGATGTTTCATTTAGACATCTCAAACTTTGTGAAACTATGTAATATTATGTAGAGATGGAAGGGATGTACCAACGTATACTAACGAGTAGGTAGTTTCAAATGATTGGATGAGTCCATCTATATTTTATTTTAGTAAAATGATCGAGGTATTTTAAAATAAAGATAGCTAGATATTTTAGGATGAGACCTAGATATTTTACGAAAAAGATTTAGATTTTTTAGGAGTAGATTGCGTATACTCTAGATACCCCTCCACCCTACCTAGGTTTTCATCCCAAGAAGTACAGATTAGTAGTATTCTATAGAGTGTCTTGTAATCTCTTCTCGATTAGTCTTAATAAAGAGTGCAAGTGTTTTCCATAGAGAGTTTTGTTCAACAATATGATATCAGAGCGAGGTTAGCATAGGTTGTTTGATCTCTTGGAATTCTTATGCTCTTGGTTGTAGCTCTGTACGATCTTTCATATCAAAAATAATTTCTTAATATTACTAGTGAGAGAGTTTGTTTGTGTCATGAGTAGTTCGTGACTCTGCAAATTTTGTGTCGAAAAGACTTGTTTGGTATTAGTGAGGTATTGCCAACACGATGGGTGACTTCCAAATCGTAGGAGGAATCAAGAAACTCAACAACAACTACAACACGTGGTCAACATGCATAATGTCCTCTTTACAAGGACAGGACCTATGGGAGGTCGTTGGAGGAAGTGAAACTACACCGCCGGAGGAGGATTCTAACGGCGTCTTGCGCAAATAGAGAGTCAAAGTAGGCAAAGCAATGTTTGCCTTGAAGACCAGAATCGAAGAAGAGATGTTAGAACATATTTGGGATGACAAAACACCGAAAGAAGCATGAGACACGTTCGTGACGTTGTTCTCAAAGAAGAATGATACAAGGCTACAACCTTTTGGAGAACGAGTTGTTGTCAGTTTCACAACGTAACATGACAATTGCTCAGTACTTTCATAAAGTCAAGTCGATTTGCAAGGAGATTACTGAACTAGACCCGAAGTCCGCCATTGGAGAACTCGAATGAAGAGGATCATTATCCACGGATTGCGACCAGAATATAGAAGCTTCATTGTTGTTGTACAAGGATGACCCACTCAACCATCACTTGTAGAGTTTGAAAATTTGTTATTAAGTCAAGAAACCATGACTAAACAAATGGGAGACATCACATTGAAGGGTGAAGAAGAAGCACTCTACACAAGTGAAAGTCGGAGCAATAATAAACTGTCTACTAAACCTGGATACAAAAACAGTAACAAAAGAAAAAGCCATCAAGAAACTACACAACCTGAGAGAGCTCAGAAAAATGACAACAAGAGTTCTCAAGGAAAGAGATTTGAAGATAATTATTACATTTGCAGGAAGAAGGGCCACATGTCCAGAGATTGTTGGTCCAAAAAAAAACTGCCGAGAGTAATGTGGCATCTTCCAACATAGAGATTGAGTTGGAATGGGATGCAGAGGCGATATGTGACATAGAAGAAGATGAGCTAGCGCTCATGGCAATGATGAGAGAACATATTGATTACGAGGATGACTGGATCATTGATTCAGGATGCTCAAACCACATGATTGACGATTAGAGTGGTGCAATGTAAGCAGAGTGGCCCTCATAGAAGGAAGTATTACTAGGCTTGGACAACACTGGAGAACTTCTTCCATAGTAGATGGGGGAGCAAAATGAAGAAATTCATCCACAGAAGACGGGGGAGCAAATTGAAGAAATTTATCCACAGAAGATGGGGGAGCAAACTACGCACATTCAGTCAAATGTTGATGTGTCTAAATATCCAAGCGACATTGATGTTGGTGAGCAAGGAGTGACTCAACCAAGTAAACCTAGTGAAAAGGAAATTGCATTTCAACAACTTAGACAATCAGAAATAATTCAAAAGTCAAATCCAGATTATGCTAATGCAACTATTGTAGAAGATAGAGTTTATAAACCAGAGATATATGAAAAAGTATCACAAAACTTGGCTTGGCAGAAAGCGAGGTAGGAAGAAATTATAGCCCTAGAGCAAAATCAAACTTGGGAACTAGTGTCATGGTCAGGTGATGTTAAATCTATCTTTTCCAAGTGGATTTACAAAATAAAGTGTACCCTGAATGAATTAATCGTGAGATTAAAAGCTCAGATTGTAGATCCAAGGTTCTCTCAAGAATATGGATTACACTATGATGAAACGTTTAGTCTAGTGGCGAAGATCACTATAGTACAAGTTCCTCCAGCACTTGTCGTAAATAAAGGTTGGAAATTTTGGCAGATGGATATGAAGAATCTATTCTTGCATGGATAGTTGAACCATGAGATCTACATGAAGCAACCAAATAGATTCAAAAATGAAGTTGGAGTCATTAGTCAGTATATTGAAAGTCCAAAGAAGTCTCATTTTGATGCAGCTTGACAAACTTTGAGATATGTCAAAGGATATCACGATACCTGAAGATCAAGCACCAAGTATGTGTTCAAGCTCGGTTCGAGAAAAACTTCTTGGTGTAGCAAAAGACAATCAACAGTATCATTGTTAACTAGAGAAGCAGAGTACAAAGCAGCGATTGGAGCAGCTTAGGAAAGTACATGGCTAAAACTTTTGATGGAAAATTGGCACAAGAAAATTGACTATCCAATACCACTTCATTGTGACAACCAATCTGTGATTCACCTAGCAAAAAATCTATTGTTTCATGCTAGAAAAAAGCACGTGGAGGTGCACTACTATTTCATTAGAGAGAAAATTCTAAAGGAATAAATTGAGATGTAACAGACCAAGTCAGATGACCAAGTGGTAGGCTTGTTTACAAAAGGACTAACATGAGAGCTTTGTTGTCAGCTCAACATGGTACAGCGATTGAGAACTAGTGCTAAGGGGGAGTGTAAAAATTTCATTGCTAGCCTAATAGAGTCAAGCCCAATAATTGTATGAGCTCATTTATATTTATTTTAGTAAAATGATTTAGGTATTTTAGAATAAACATAACTAGATATTTTAGAAAAAAATTTAGATTTTGTATTAGATTGTGTAGACGTATAAATACCCCTCCACCCTACGTAGGTTTTCATCCTAAGAAATAAAGAGCAGTAGTATTCTACATAGTGTCTTATAATATCTTCTCAATTAATCTTAATAAGGAGGGCAAGTGTTTTCCACATAGAGTTGTGTTAAAAAATAAGTGCCTTTAATGGTAGCTGATCTTTGGAATTAATGAGATGTAGAAAACCCCTCTGCCTGAACACTAATTGGAAAGTTTTAAATCCAAGTTTGAGAACAACTGTATGTAGGAAAGTTATGAGGTGATTTAAAAGTATCAAACCATAGTTTGGAGAGACATTACAATTATGGTCAAAATTTTATAGGTATGTATGGAGAGGGACTATAGTATGAGATTGTCAAGTCTTAAATTTAGGAAATCATAATTTAAGATTGACTTAGGTGGGGAATCCATGAAGATTACAAATGTGGAAATTGTCTCTAAATCAACTAGAACTTCGGTGGTAATCTTCCCTATACCCCAAGACAAACACATGGCAAAAGTTCAATATAAACCAATTATCGTAGAAAATGTCAAGCCGTTGAAAAGATATTACCATAGTTAAGGTTTCAAAATTGTCATTTCAAGTTGGATTTGTAAATATCCAAGTTTTATGACATATAAAAATATCTACCATACTTATATAATACGGCTCTAAAATATGGCGGCATGCTGCTGAATTCCAAATTCAAATTTAGGAGGCAGAGCATGACCTAGTGCCCTAAAAGTTGCCAATTATAGAAAGGCTACCCATTATTTTTATGTGCTTTTTAAAGTACGTTGAATTTTGAAACCTTGGCGCACGAGATATGTATTCAAATAATGTCCTATATTTTTTGCTTTCCTCTTCCCCTTTTGTTTTTCCTCTTGAGCTTTTCTAAGGAAGCCTTGTTTGGGTTTATCAAATTTTAATATGTTTCAATTTTAGTTCTTTTTCGAAATTTCATTCCGAAATCGAGTTGTTATTATTATTATTTTGTTGCTTGATTGGAGAAAATATTTCCAATGAAAATTTTAAAAATTTAAGTTTCAAATTCAAGGCGGTCTTGGACATTCCATTGTCAATTAAGGCTCTCTCTATAAATTATGAAGTGTGGGCTTTCATTGAGAGCAAGAACTAAGTAATGTCGAGCATCTAATCGCGGGTTACTACCGTTTTAATTTTGGGACACTCCCTCCTAGATTTCTTTTAAATTTGGGAGCTTTAGTCCACCTCTTCCTTGCACTCAACGTCGTTCCAAATTTGTTCCTATACATTCTAAAGTATCCTACCCAACACTTTGCTGAGGAAACAAGGGGTGAACATGTCCCTATCCCATTGGCTCAATTCAAACAACCATTTAACTAGGAAAGAGGGGTTCGAAAATTCAATTCACACAAATTTGTCCATTCTAACCTATCTCAATCACCTCCGGGAAGTTCAAGAAGTATTTCTTGTGAAGACGACGAAGGCTAAAAAGCTATAGAGAGGAAGGAATTCAAGATTTTCCTTTTCGGGTAAACTTGGGGTAGGTTTTAATTTCTTCTCTACCCCTCTTTGTAACAGCAGTTAGAAAGAAAAAAATTGAAAGTTTCAAATCTCGTCGAAAATCACGAGATTTTTGGCAAGGCACCGATAACCCGCAACGAAACAAGCCCTCACAATTCCTTCAAATACGTTCGCTACCCACTCCCTTGAACAACCAAGCATTTTTCGTCGGAGTTGTCTTGATTACCAAGAGAGAGCAAAGTACTCTTCTCTACGTGAAAACCAATCCCGCAAGCTTGACGGTGCGCGAGTATTTTACAACCCCAGCCTTCGACAGCAACGTTGCCGCTCATAGATGTAAACACATAGAACACTAAGTTTTACTATGAATTACGTCGTTTTGATTATTCTACTTGACGCTGGTGAGAACCTTGGTTAGGAGAAAGTTGTAACGTTGAAACTCACGTGTGTGGGTGTAAGCAAGTGCTTTCGGCGTCACAAGTGAGGGAGAGAGGTAGACTAAAGAACAAGGTGTTGAATTTACGTTATAAAACCCCGTAATTAATTATTTAGTTTTGATAATAATTTTTATTATCATATTTACAATTTAATATTATACATGAAAATGGAAGGTTATTAATGTAATATTGAACAAGGATAAGATTGGATGCCTTATTCTGATAACTCTATTGATATGACATACTTTGTAATTGTTGCAAATGATTTAATCAAAATCTTCGTGTGGAGACATGTGAGTGGGGTTATCCTAGACAATGAGTTTGTATAATAGTAGACCAAGAAATATTTAATCTCTCTTTGTAAATCCATTAATTGAGAAAATTAATATTTCACATGATGATCAATGCGACTCGATCTTAATCCGAAGTGAGTTATGATGTAACAGGTAAAAAAAAAAAAAAAAAAAAAAAAAAAAAAAAAAAAAAAAAAAAAAAAAAAAAAAAAAAAA
>NW_019268592.1:619530-744339 GCF_002738365.1 Cucurbita moschata | reverse complement strand
AAAAAAAAAAAAAAAAAAAAAAAAAAAAAAAAAAAAAAAAAAAAAAAAAAAAAAAAAAAAAAAACCTAGTTGCTAGAAAAGGCGCGAGAAGAGTTATGTTTATGTGAGGTCGTACTAAGATGTATCAAGATTTGGAAAACATTTCTAGTGGCGTAGTATGAAGAGGGGGCATACCAAAGTTTGTAAGTAATTGCTTGGTGTCTCAACAGGTGAAGGCACCTAAAAAGAGAATGACAGGATTATTACCTCTCATGCATTTTTGTGTGACTTGTGCATTTGGGATACTTCCCCACTATAATGCGTATGGGTGCGTACAATATGATATATGATTTATGTCATTATGAATACCATGATGTATTGATGACCATTTCCCTCTGCCGTGTTCGACATAGAGCTCATCAACGAGTGCTAGATTGACGAGCCCAGCCAGGTAGTGTTCGAGCCTATCTGGTTGACCCATGCTCATATGCGTGGATCATGTGTAGAGAAGTACTACAAATCTAATTTTGTCTGGACTAGGAAGTTGTCTATGGCCATGTTATGCTATGTTAAAAGAATAGGTTCAACCATGCTCCATATGTTTGCATTTTCCAACCTCGATCATGTGTAGAGAGTACTACAAATTATCACTTGTGTAGAATCGAAGCTTTTTCGGCCACACACGCCGCCTGCGCGTGCATGTTCAATAATCTGTGACACAACCGACTTGCCTCTACACTAAGCCAAGTCATTCAACTCGACCTTGTCTCTACTCGAGGCCGAGGTCTTTTTATGCAACGTTGCATCCAACATCATTTTGGTTCTCAATTAATGTAGTTCTCATGTCTTGACACCATTCCAAGTCATAGGGTATTGATAAGATATGGAATCAATACAAGGGGAATAAGATTCGGATTACCTTGTCGATCGAATATCTCAAGCCAAGAACACTTTGTTTGAGATTCAAATCACTCCAGAAGCAAGATCGATCATGTCTAGCTTCAATGATTCTTGTTGATCAAATATCTCAAACACTTGTTTGAGATTCGAATCACTCCACAAGCAAGATTGATCATATCGAGCTTGAATGATTCTACATGCAACCTAAACTACATAGAGTTGCAAAGAAACTTAGCCATTGGCTAAAGAAAAGCACAAATGCTTCTTTTGATATATCTTCTAAGTCTTTCTTACAAATACAACAAACATGGCTTTATATAGCCTCAAAATGAAAATTACAAAAGTTGTAACATTCACACTTTATGGCCATAATTAGCATTATGTAAATGTAACCGAAATTAAATAAAAAGTCTTAAAATACAATAACTCTAAATTACTCTAAATTATAACCCACCCAAAATTTACAACAATCAAACTTTATTCTTCTTCAATGTAGCATGAATTGAAACATCTTTTGATAATTTTGACAACCTTTTCTTCACATCTTCATTGAAGTATATTGTATGATTGATGTCTCTTGGTTCATATCATTCTCCACTTCTTCAAGAGGATTCGTCCTCGAATCTATTTGTGTAACTTTGCTGCAAAAAATAAGTTATGGAAATACGACGGACCTCACAACACTCTTTTACACAAATGAAGCTTTCATTCTTACCTCTCAATTTTTTTAGTAGAGCTCAGATTGAATTTTTTTATTTTGGATCGATTAAAAACTAAAAAGATAAAAAAAAACAAATTGAAAAGAAACGCAAAGGAAACATATATCCGATCTTGAGCCTGAAGCTCTGATACCAAATGATAAGATATGGAATCACTACAAGGGGAATAAGATTCAGATTACTTTGTTGATCGAATATCTCAAGCCAAGAATACTTTGTTTGAGATTCGAATCACTCCAGAAGCAAGATCGATCATGTCTAGCTTCAATGATTCTTGTTGATCAAATATCTCAAGACAAGAACATTTGATTGAGATTCGAATCACTCCACAAGCAAGATTGATCATGTCGAGCTTGAATGATTCTACATGCAACCTAAACTACATAGAGTTGCAAAGAAACTTAGCCATTGGCTAAAGAAAAGCACAAATGCTTCTTTTGATATATCTTCTAAGTCTCCCTTACAAATATAACATACAAGGCTTTATATAGCCTCAAAATGAAAAAGACATTACAAAAGTGGTAACATTCACACTTTATGGCCATAATTAGCCATTATGTAAATGTAACCGAAATTAAATAAAATGTCTTAAAATACAATAACTCTAAATTATAACCCACCCAAAATTTACAACAATCAAACTTTATTCTTCTTCAATGTAGCATGAATTGAAACATCTTTTGATAATTTTGACAACCTTTTTCTTCACATCTTCATTGAAGCATATTGTATGATTGATGTCTCTTGGTTCATATCAGGTATCGTCGGCCATCACAACTCACTCGATCATGTCGTTGAGAACGGGCCCACATGTTGTTCATAATCTCGAGACATCCTAAATATACATCCATCCAGGTTTAATTCGAGGCATTGACCCTCCTGTACCTATGCCATGTCATTTACATATACAATACCGAACAACGGATGCATAATCCAACCTTCGATACATAGGTTGGTGCCCAATATTGGCACACTCGTGTCACCTAGTATTGTCCTTGAAAAACTCATTTCAAAAGAAGTCGTTTGAGACACTTGTCTCAGAACGCTCTCCCTCATTGTTACACATGCATGTGCGAAAGGTACATTTTGAGGCATTTTTAATACTTCTCTTGTAGAAGTCTTTTTGGTGAATGTTCATATGGTGTCGTGGAGCATCCATCTGATTTCCAATGGACACAAAATTTGGCGAGCATTCATATTTTATATGGACGGACTTAACGATAGAACCGCATGCCCAAATTCCCTTTGGAACCCCTACCCAGCCTTTCAGCAAGCCTATCTGTGATGATCATGTCAACTTGTTGTCCCTATCTTGCTTACTCCTCATTTTCTTTTCAATGCACACGTTACATGGTGGTTGGATGTGTTGGGATTTATGTCCTAAAGCCTCGTAATTAATTATTTAGTTTTTAACAATAATTTATATTATTTTATTTGTGATTTAATTGTTATCCATTATATGAAAATCCAAGGTTATTAATGTAATCTTGAACGGTATGTGGTTGACATACAAGAGTATCGTGTTCAGGTAATAACCTAAAGAGTCTATAGTATATGGATAAGGTTGGGTGCCCTATCCTGGTAACACTGTTGATACGGCCCACTTTGTAATCGTTACAAATGATTTGATCCAAATTATTCGTGTGGAGACATGTAAGTGAGGGTATCCTATACAATGAGTTTGTATAAGACTAGACCAAGAAATATTTAATCTCTCTTTATAAATCCGTTAATTGAGAAGATTAATATTTCACATGATGATCATATGCGACTCGATCTTAATCCTGAGTGAGTTATGAACTCCTGCCTGTGAGGGCTCGTCCTTTAATTTACATGGGTGAGAATGACTCTTTGAGCCGATTCAATATGCCTACTATTTTGGGGACTTGATCAAGAACATAATATCATGAGATGGAACTCACTCCTTTCCATACAAGGAAAGTAAATGAGTTGTTCTCTTAAGTATTGATTTCGGGACTTGAACAATGGGGCCCCACCCTCTCATTGGCCCAAGAGGGACTTGATTTATGATTTGATCATAGACAAATTGTTCATTAGAAAATCAGTGGTACTTAAGATGAAAGATGTAATTACAGGGGTAAAGCGGACTTTTGATCCAGCTGTAATTATGAACAACTCGTGAAAGATCGACTTGCTTATAATGATTATATCGATGGACATAACTTGTCCTACACTACATAAGAGTGCAACTCTAGGTCTATAGTGGAGTGACCTAGTTAATGAATGGAAATTGATTAATGAAAGAGTTTAATTAATTAATTTTGTATCATTCGAGCTTATAATCTGTAGGTCCATGAGGTCTCCTTGCTAGCTCATAGTAACGCTAATAGGTTCAATTTATTTGAAAGAAAATTTGAAATGTTCAAATTGATATTTAATATATTGGATATATTAAATATAAAGTAGAAAATAAATTTAGTTTGAAATGTCAAAGAAATATTTAATAAATAGAGAAAATATATTTAATTTGAAGTGTTCACATTAATGTTTAATATATTAGATATATTAAATATAAATGGAGAAAAATATATTAATTTGAAAAGTTCAAATTAATATTTAATATATTAAATATATTAAAAAGGAAAAATATATTTATTGTATTCTATACAATTAAATATTAAATCAATTAATATATTTTGATACATTAAATAAAAATATATTTAAACTTTGAATGAGATTTAAATTAATTAAATATATTTTATGATATCTTATAATATCTAAATATGATTTATATAAGGTATAATATCCTAATATATTAAATATGCAAATATATTATTTGGTAAATATTCTCCAAGAGTCTCTATAAATAGGTCACTCGTGTTGAGCCTAAGATATATCAATCTCTCCCATTTTCTCTAGAGAATGAAATTACATTTCTAGAAAATTCTCAAAACTCTATTTCCAATCCCTTTGAGATTTTCTTTCAAGAGGCTCCCACAAGCCTTAACCTTGTGTTCGAGTCATAGTAAGGAAGATCTTGTGGAATGTTGAAGAACTTCTGCATGGTTGGAATACTCCGAGGAGTCTTGCAAGCTAGGGTTTCTACAAAGGTAGAGTTCTTACTCTTCTATTTATTGCTTTGTTTTAATTATTAATACAAATCAAAACGGTTCCCAATGCTTCTGCTACGTGGATGAAGAGTTCATTCCCTTCAGGATGATGCACCAACCTCATTGGTCTCATCATGACATTCTTCTATATTGGCCCTCGTATGGACGAATGGGCGCCTTTTGAGGGTCGCCACTTTGCTTGTATCTACGAGAGGTTCACAACCTACTCTCTTCGTAGTATGATTGTGACATTCTCCCGCACTTAATCTCGGCATCATCCCAATGATGATCCAAACTCTGGATTGTTGTGAACTCGACCCACTGGAAATTGATCGTGCTTCAGACAGTTATAATTTTACAAAGCACCTGACTTCTCTTTTATTATAATGCTTATCTTACTCACATCTCTTGGTCAACTTGGGACAAGTTCCAGTGGATGCATCCAACTTTCTCTTTGTCACGTGGCACTACTCTCTGACTCTTCTCTTGGTCTATTTATGGGTGAACTTGCCCCAACTTAACTTTGGCACTTCTCTTAGCAAATTTGCATACTCTCTCAGTGGCATGTAACGGTACAGTCTGCAGGGTATGGCTCACAAGCCAACCATGGCATTCCTCTTCGCGGTACTACCTCTTGTGGAAGCAAAGTCTAGAAGGCTTGCTAATTGAATTGATTGAAATTAAACGTGCTTTAGAACGAATATGAAAAACTCATGCACACTGTCTACGAGTTATTCCACTTTCAAACCTATTCTTCTGTTCACCCATCTTGGACTCGGCTAGCATGACTCGCAACGTAGACACGACAATTTAATATTACCATAGCTATAGGTGAGACTTGCAATTTGGCTTCGCAAAAGCTCACTAGACAACTATGGATTTTTCAAAGGGAACCTTGCTCCAATCATTGCCATCTTGCCCTCAATCTATGTATTCTCTAAGTCGCACAAACTATTGCACCCCTCGCAGTGGGTCTTGCAAGGCGAGCCACAACATTTCCTCATCGTGGCCATATCCTTTATTGAAGAAAAATCAAAGCTTTTGGTAGTCTTTTCAGTTGTTGGCACGACACTCCAGTCAACTCTTTGCATTGGTCACCTTCATGTGACAATCGCTACACTGATGCTTCTCTCGGTCTTCTCGTAGCTTAATTCTTTTATTGCCTTCACCCAGCTGCTGCTCACTTTATGAGCTGATATTGGTCTTTATCCTCTTGTGAAGTGTGTTAAATAAATCCCTAACTTTTAGTGGAAGTGATCTCTAATTTTTAGTTAACTATTTTTTAGGTAACTATTATTCTATTAAACCCACTCAATTAGAGTGAGTGGGAAGTACACAGAGTGGAAGCCCCTGAATTAAGTTGCCCACATCTTTACATTTTTAAGTTGCCCACATCTTTACATTTTTAGGATGTAATTTGTTATTTAAATATCCTAACTAATGAGAAATGAGATCTATCCGGTCTTCAACGCATACTCTCTCTCTTTTTGTTTTTCCATTATTTTCTTCTTCCAATATTTTTGGTTCAGCTTTTTTCTCCATCAACATTTCCTCTTTAGTTAAAACAACACAGTCATCCACCTTAAACAAGGGGATGACTCAAGGAATTCACTTGTGCCCACTTCTTGGAGCACTCTCTTGAGTGAGAAACCCGTTCTTGCAAGCTTTCCCCCACTCAACTCTACTGCCTCCTTTTGCAGCAATGTTGTCTCCCCTTATGGACTTGCATGATGCACAATTTTTGCAGCAATGTTGTCTCCCCTTATGGACTTGCATGATGCACAATTTGGCACTTGACCGACGCATGTCTCAACTGACCCCAACTTCTTTGCTTGCAACTATTGATATTATTGACTTGGTGCACCTTCTGTTTCATTTGTTTTGTCCACATCGAAACTCTAAGCCCTTGATAAATGAGCTTGGTTCTTGCTTCATAAGTAAGGACTCCCCTTGTCAATGTGTCACAGCTGACACTCTTGAGTTTCGAAGAGTCTCGGCTTCGACCCATTACTGTCACTAATGATTGACAACACAACTGCCCTGTTGATACTAACACTCTTGACGTATTTGTGATGCCTTTCATTCAACCTTTGGGTTCATTTCTCTAACAATCTTGTCCGACTAGACACAAAATGTGTCTCTAATACCAACTGTCACGGTCATACTTTTTCAACCGTGCGGCATTGTGATCTTGACACATTTATGACCAGTTTTGAGGGGAACTCAAGCCGCATATTCATTTTTTGTCTGGTTTTGTGATTTGTCAGACCTTAAACAAGGTTTGTCTTCACCAGCCGAACATTACTGCCACACAACCAACTTGTCTCTATAATAGGCCAAGTCATTTGACTCGACCTTGCCTCTGCTCAAGGCCAAGGTCTCTCAATGCAACATCGCATCCAACATCATTTTAGTTCTCAATTAACGTGGCTCTCATGTCTTGACGCCATTCCAAGTAACGAGGTGTCGTCGGTTATTGCAGCTCACTCAGTCATATCATCCAGGGGTGGTGGAGAGTTGACAACATGCATCCTCCTACGGTACATTTTGTGGCATTTTCAATACTCCTCGAGTAGACGTCATTTTAGAGAACGATCATAAGGTGTTATGGAGCACCCATCTGGTGTTCGATTGACACCAAATTTAGCAAACATTCATATTTCATATGGGCGAACTTGACTTCAAAACTACATGCCCAAATTCCCTCCGAAACTCCGACTTTTGAAGTTAAGGCCTAGACCCCTACCCGACCCTTCAGCAAACCTATCTATGACGCTCATGTCTACTCATTGTCCCTATCTTGCTTATTCCTTGTTTCCTCTTCAATGCACACGTTATATAGTGTGTTGGATGATGCACCGTTCTCCTCAGTCGCATCATGACATTCTTCTATATTGGCCTTTGTGTGGCCGAATGAACGCCTCTTGAGGTTCTCACTTTGCTTGTCTCGACGCAAGGGTCACAACCTACTCTCTTCATAATATGATTGTGAATTTTTCATCCACTTAAATTAGTCATCGTTCTTGATGATTTTCTAGTGGCACAATCACTTCGTGGATTGCTCTGGACAACAACCTTCAACATTCAAATCGGCTGAAGAAGAAGAAGAAGAAGAAAAAAAAAAAAAAAAAAAAAATTTGGAAGAGAATAAATCTCATCCGTCCATCGCCGTCTCTGGTTGTAAATTTACCAAATCAGCCAACAAAGCAAGAAACACAACATTGTTCCAATGACTAAAGCTTGTCGGCTCAAATTGCCTTTCAGATCACAATCTTTAATTAATTTTGCCCCAAGAATTCCTCCCTAAAGGATTCAAGATAAATATATTAAATTAATCACAATATAACGTTTATGCTTTTTACGTTGTAATATTTTGTAAAGAGTATCACAATCACACTGTTGCAGCAACAAAACAACGATTGTGCGATACTTATTCTAATTCAATAAACAAGTCAGTCGTAAGAAATTCGGACTTTGGAGACAACGTTTGCATATGCTCGAGTCCTGAATCACGTTTGAGAGAAATATTTTAGAAAACGTGAGCGAGAAAATATGTTAAAAACGATTAGGCAACAACAACGCCTTTAATAGCATATAACCTAGATAGGAACAAATCGACAACTAGTCATATTCCCTATATTAACACAACATGAAATAGTAAAAACCAACCTAAAATGAAAGCATGTAAAATGGGTTTGGAACGGGTATGCGGCTATGAACAACATGTCTTGAACAAGCATGACTGAAATATCCAACATGCAACCATAAACAACATGCCTTGGACAAGCACGGTCGTAACAGAGAGCTCAGGTTCTTGTCATTCAATCTCCTACTTATTCTTCTCGTATTATATTTAAAAAGTTTACGAATCAAAATCAATATTCAAATCTATAATTTAATGTAAGATATGCTAAATGGTGGTGTTCTTTAATGGAACGATGGGGACTGGTTAGCCATTCNTTTAAAAAAAAAAAAAAAAAAAAAAAAAACATTTGGAAGAGAACGACCAGAAAATTGAGCTGATTAAAATTGTGTGAATTTAGACAAATTTGTCGGAATTCTTGCATTCATCGACTTTTCAAAAACTATTACGGTTATTGACTTAGTCAACCTTTTATTTTAGCCATTTTAATCTAAAATTTTCACACAACCTTAATTTTTATGTGAGTTTAACGAGCTTAGCTATCTTAAATCAATCATATCTATTTCAAATGAGGATTTAAGCTTCAAAATTAAAGGATACAGAATCCAAATAAATAACAAAATAAATAATATCAACTCAAAATGGTATATATATTATAGAATATATAATAATTTATATCAACAAAATTAAAATATTTTTAATTATTTTGTAATTATCTCATTCTTAGGAAAACTTTTCAAGTTTCATTTCTTTTTTCTGATATATTTATTGAGATAATTCATTTATATATATATATATATATATATATATATATATATATATATTAAAATAATATAATTTTATGTATACATAAAGTCATAATTTTGTCTTCTCCAAGTTAAACAAATGTATATCCTACCATATGGTTTATATAGTTTACCAGTTCATTAATCATTTTAGTCCCATAATTTTAATTTTTTTTTGTTTATTTGAACAATTTCACTTTTCGACCTTCCTTTTGAACGGATAAAATGCTTTCTCTTTCTTAGCGTTTTGCCCCTTAGTAAGGTAAGGAGAACTAGTTGCATAGCTCTCTTCGTCTTCATTTTCCATTGCTGCTATGATGTAGCATACAGTCGTCTCGAGGCGGGGACTTGGTTTAGCTAAAGATAATATTTACAACTAGATGAATAAACATGAAAAAGAGTTCAATATTTCTTTAAAAAGTCGCAAAGCTTACATATGTACACAAGATACGTGAGAATTACACTACTTTTGTGTAAGCTATTCAAAAATCAAAACTTATTTGAGTATCAAATGTGTAGCACAGCATCACAACAGTGACATTAATTTGATTCCCATCTTGTCGATATACAATTCCATATCAACAAAGATTGCGTTGTTTCTATTAAAAAAAGATCAAATTTTGAAACAAATGCCATTTTCCATTCTAAGAAAAAGTAAAAGCATATGAATTGAGAGGTAAAAATAAGTAGAGAATCTTGAAAAGATATGGGTTTCATCTTAAAGTTGAAATTACTAAATCTTTGGTTTAGTAAGTTTTGGAGGGGTAACAATCAATGATTCTAATTGCTGTTAATTGTTTCTCTTGACATTATTTTTACTTTATAAAAAGTACAAAATTGATTGTCGGATAACGCCATTTACAATTTGGCTTTTTGTAAGGCATCAATGGCTCAATGTTAAATCCAAAAACAAAGCTATTAAAAGTTGACAGAAAAAGGATGGCTGTTTTAGGCCATGTTTTGTTTTGTGGTTTTTCTTGCACACAGACTTTGGTGGTTTTATCTTTTTCATAATCAAAACAACCGATGTGTACCAAACACATTTCAGATCCAGAAATTTGAATTCTGATCTTTTGTTTGAGAATATCACGGTTGTCTGTATGTTATTGGTCAAACCCCTTTCAAACTTTTTTTTTTTCAAGATTTTTAAAATGCGTCTGCTAGGGAGAGGATTCCACACTCTTATAAAGAAGTTTCGTTCTCCTCCCCAACCGATGTGAGATCTCACAATCCATACTCTTTTGGAGCCCAACATCCTCGCTGGCACTTGTTCCCTTCTCCAATCGATGTGGGATTCCTAAATTCATCCCCTTCAGAATCCAACGTCCATACTGGCACACCTCCTTGTGTCCACTCTATTCGAGGTTCAGTTTCTTCGCTAACACATCGCCCAGTATCTAGCTCTAATACTAACTATAATAACCAAAGTCCACATCTAATAAATAGATCCTCTTTGATACCGTTAACCTTAAAACTTAAATATAACTGTGGATATTGTTGTTATGGGTGTGTATTTGGACCCAAAAAGGAACCTTAATAGAATTGAGTTGGATCTAGTCCATGTCTCATCAAGCTAAGGCCAATCAACACTCAGACTTGAATGAAGTCTAAGGCTTACCTCGACTAGACTAAAGTTGAGGACTTCTCAACTACCTCTACTTTGATATAGGAGGAGGAGGAAAAAAAAAAAAGAAGAGATTTTTAGAAAAACCTATTCTTAGGACTAGCGGCCACCCTCTGTGATCTCGGAGCTCTCAAACACTTTCCCACCTCAACCATATTCTTGACCTAGTAAGTTACCATAGGATTTTCTCTAAACTCTAGAAACTTCCGACATAAATTCTATAGTTAGCTGAGCTTCTAATGAGGTCTCAACATTTTAAGCCGTCCTCTTGCTTGTCACAAATCCGTCAAAGTTTAAAAGTAGTTGACCTTTTTTGGCGCTATAGATCTATGAGACGATGTAACTGAGCTCTGGGGTGAACCACATTTTTGACTTTTTAGACTTAGTCAGCTGACATTGCCTTGGTAGTAACTAGTTGATATCCTAGGTGGAGGCACAACCTTATCATATATAGGACAGTATGATGCCTCTCTCTGAACATCTACGAGTAAGGTTAATTGGTGACCCTTCCACAAGAACTACCATATAGTCAAAGTTTTGGAGGGGCAACTCCATGTACTGGCCCGCTTCTCGATCTAGCTATATTGTCCCTCGCCCACTTCTATGATTAATTTATAGCACAAAAGCCCTATTCAAGAGATGCTTTGCCATTTCAACAAGATAATGGCACCTAGTCGCCTCGACAAAGCTACCCTATCTAGCTTAGGCAAGGACTCAACACTACCGCCCCTATAACCCTATCACTTAGTAAGGGCGCTATTAGGTATGACCTAGGTCACTAATAACGCTAGTGATACAGTTCTTAATGCTTTAGACCTCGTATGCTTTCTTAATCTTCTCTAGGTGTCGTGGATGTTAATTAGATTCTTAGAGCATTAGACAATTGAAATCTTGAACTCTCCTCTATGAAACTTTTTGAATTAGCTTCTCGAGCAAATCTATTCTTGGAGTACTAAGGTTTTGTCAAGACCTAATTTACATGAATCGCGATTGACTTGAAAACATTAATGACAAAAGTAATACTGGGGTATAAATTTTCACATTTAAAATAGGATAAATACGTTTATTTTCAAATGTAAAACAAAGTTTAAAAGTTTGAATACATTTGACATAGTAAACGAAAAAAAAAAACAAATAACTTAAAATTTAAAACAATTGAAATGTGGTGTGGCTTTGGGATGCATCATAAGACAAGAACATCAAACCCTATGCCCTAAATATTAAACATGACATCCTGCTAGTAAAACTTGTTTGGAGGGATGACATTACTAATAGGCACTAATTGGATTTTTGAATCTGCCATGAAAACTCGAATTGGGAAAATGTGTTCTCGACAATTTTAGCTCTCATTTCCTTCATAAAATTTGTTGGGGGAACTTGTTATGATTTCAAAAAAATGGTTAATCGTAGCCCTCGAATTTAGAAAAAAATTGAATAAGAGAAATCCATAAGTGAATTGCTTATAACTCGGGTTTGAGAAATTCATAAGGCTTGATTCTTGTTCTAAATGAAAGACCAGAACTTATAGTTGAAGCTTGAACTAACCTTAAATCATTTAGAACTTAACCTCCATTCTGAAACCATAAACTTTTCATGAGAATCGGTTTCGAATTGGGTTAAAATTTAGAAAAACTAAGGGAGGACCGAGTTTTAGGTTGACATGGGCGATTCAACTGAACTGACCACATCATCGTCTTTTTCCTTTGGAAGGGAAGGAGACGCTCGTGACTGTTATCGCCGCCACCTGAAAACTCGCCTCTCCAACTCTATTTACTGTTTTTCTCTCCTCCATTTCTTCATGAAACTTAAAGATGATATTATAGAGAGAGCTAGGGATTTATTTCATACCTTCTTGTAAATTGAAGCCTAAAGTTATTCTCCTCTAAAGTTCGATGGAAAATGATTTCCTCACCCGAGTTCAAATAAGAGAACTTCTTGCCAATTTGGGAGGTTTTAAGGGACCAAATTCTTTATGGAAATTCTTCCTTACCCTTCCCTCTAGCTAAAGGATTTTTTCTGTTTTTTTTTTTCTTTTAGGAATAAGTGTGTAGCCCATAATTTTGGAAATCTTCCCTTTGATCTGCAACTAACCCAAAACGCCAAATTTTCATTTTCTTAGACAGTTTATTCTAGGGTATTTTTGCTTTGGATTTCTTCCTCAAGGATTCTTCCTCAAAATTACTCAAAAGCCTCTTAAAATTAAAGGAATGCTGAATTTTAAGAAAAATGGATCGTTAATGGGAATTCGATCCTTACCCCCAATTTGTATCATAAAATGACTTTCTTCAATTGGGCACGCTCTGGGACTTGTTAACCTTCTTGGTCTACCATAGAAATGTTCTTTGGAGGTGCAGAAATCGAATGAGCTTGGCCCCCTCGACAAACTTGCTTGAAGGCTTGCATTGAATTTTTCAAGTTTCAAGCTTCTTCTTCATTGGCGGCAACGACTCAGATCGATATTTGAGGCTCTTTCAACACTCGATTCCTTCATAAAAATTGTGGGTAATATTATTTAGGAGTTGTAGGAATAAGTTTGAAGGGAAATGGTAGACTATTGCTCTAGAACTTGGATGAAACTCGAGAGTTGGAAACCAAAAATCTCAATGGCTATAACTCACAATTGAGAGCTCGACTTAGCTCGATTCTTGTTCCAAATGAAGTCCATTCTTCAGACTTTATACATAGAACTTAAACCAACGTTTAAATTTCTAGAATTGTCGTGAATTGGAGTTTGAGTTTTCTAAAGTTTTCATCGAAAATATCATCTCCAATAAGCAAGTAACCGATCTCGAATTTGAATTCTGGTCATTGGATTATTTTTTTATATGTGACATTTTCGTAAATACTTCAAGTTCAAGGATATTTTGGTAATTTTCTATTTTCTGAATATTTTTTTTAATAATCCAAGCTTTTTCTAAAAGTTCTCTACTTTTTTTTTTCAGTAATTTTTCCCTCTTTAGCACATTAAAATTTCTTCTCATTTAAGGAATTAAAAATTGGAAAAACGACTTTTTCCGTCCTTTATGCTTACTTTTTCCTTTTCATCATTTTCCAAAGGCCTTAAATCCCTAAAATTATTGGTTAGGGTATTAAAATGACTTGCTTTAAGACTCTGATTCTTACTTAAATATCTTAATTTTTTTTTCCTTGAATCATTTGGGTATGGCAGATTACTTGAGTTACTATACTCTTACTTCAAGTTTTACATCCTCGATTCATAACTTTCAGTATAGTGGCTCAAATTGCATAAGAATTGAACCTAGAGCTTCATGAAGATCAGACATATAATTTTAGCTAAGAAATCTTCTCAAGATAACCATTAGAATGCTCAAACAAACTTGTGTTTCAAAGTGTCTAGACCACTCGCATCGACTCTTTTTTTTTTATTTTAAAGGATGAACCGGGCACACTCTTTTCTTTTTCTTTTTCTTTTTTTTTTCAACCAGCATTGGGTTTTTTTTTTCGACTCGATAACTGAAGTATAGTCTTAAAAGGCCCCTTTTTTTATTCAAATTTTGCTATATAATATTCATAAGTTAACGAGATAACTCAAATGTATTATTGGAAAATACCAAACGCGTTAACGACTTTGAATTTTCAAAAGAGGGAAATGCCAAACTTGCACGCTTTTGAAAAAAAGGTGTCTTTACAATCATGTCACTAAAAAATATTCATAAAGGATCATCATTGGAGTGTTGAGAATAAAAGAAAGAAACTGAATTTTATCTCCAAATTATGAGACAATTAGGTAAACTAAGAAATTTTGAAGGTATGCAACTTTGTTCCTTTCATATTCAGATGTGTTTTTTTTAAAAAGTGATTTTCATTATTATATCTAGTATGTTTGGGGTAATTTTAGAATAAATAGTTTAAACATTTAATTAAAGTTATTTTTTTAATTGTTTAATTATAACTTATTTTAATATTTGATTATACTCTTATAAAAGATTTTTTTTTTAATTAAATGTGTTTTCGTCATTGATAATTGTTTTCCAAGATGATCTTAAATTTGACGAGGAAAAAAAAAGGTTAGTATACAAAAGTTGACTTGATTGACTATGTTCAAAGGTATATTCAAATTGTTGTCATCGCATGGTTATATTTAAATTGAAAAAATCTAGGGTCCAATATTTTCGACTCAGCTTGACTTCAGTTAGCTTGATTGGCTCATTTTGTCCATTTAGATCATCCCAAAACCATTAATAAGTACTTTAGATTAGAAGAGGTATTTTGGAAAATTATTAACCTTCAATGCTATTTAGAATGGATTTTAGGATAATTGAGTCATATTGGTTCTATGAATAGACTGTAAGCTTGTATCTGAACCAAGGAAATATCATAGGTAAACCAAACCAAAATTTCAGTTGAGCTTAACCTAGGAATAATCAAGATGAAGTTAAGAGAACCAAGTTAAACCTGAACCTATAAGTGAACTTACTATTGAGTGCCTACCAGCTAGATTGGATGATTTTTTTTTTAATACATGAATAAAACAATCATGTGGTTGTATTTACGAGTAAACGTCTGCCATCAGGATTTGATACAAACTTATTTTCAAAATGGGTTGCTAAACAAAACTTGAGATGTAATGGTCTAAGTCCATCGCTAGCAGTTATTGTCTTATTTAGACTTTCAATTTTGGGCTTCCCCTCAAGATTTTTAAAACGCATATGCTAGGAAGAGTATCCACACCCTTAAAAGAATGTTTCATTCTCCTCCCCAACCAAAATGGGATCTCACGTGAGATATCTCAAAAATTAACCGTTGTATTATCCGAATATTTGATAGGTTCTATAGGACACTGACACCTATCTGAGATGGAAAATGCAAGCTGAAGTTGATGACGCATGGGATAGATGAGATTCTCGTGTTTAGAATTAACCTTGTCTGGAATTTTAAATTTTGATTAAGCTGGATTCTCGTGTTTTATTAGTAGTGGATGAGAGGTTTATAAATAGGAATATTTGAGCAACCATTTGGAGCAAGAATCAAGCTCGAAGTGTTTCTACATCATGAGTATTAAGCATATAAATTTTTTATTTCAAGCTCTCAAGTTTCTTCAAAATTTAAGACATATAGTCCATCATTTGATCCTTTCCGAATTCTTATACATTCTAAACAAGATTGTCCAATATTTTGGTGAAGGAATCAAGGGTCGAGAGTAACTAGATCTTATTCCCAAAATCACAATAGGCATTAATAATCGAGGAGAAAGTTCAAAATTTTAATATGTATCTTTACAAAAATTTGTCTCGTATCGAGGAGAATTAAAAATTTTCATTTTTAATTAACAATATCATTAGTTTCGAGACCAAAATGAACATTATTGACAAAAGAGTCCAAGCCTAAAGAAGTCAAGATTGAGCGGAAAGAGAAATGGGGCAATTGGGTGCAAAGTTTGACCTCAAAATTAGGTACTTCTACGACCATTGGTGATCAAACCTTTAGCTTGAGGGAAGGGAGGGGAAGAGAGTTGGTAAAGAAATTGTGGCTTGAAATGGTCTAGAAGTGCCCAACTAATATGGTCTTCTAGTGGGTTTGCACTAATCATAAAACTAGTTTTCCGTCCATGAAAATGTATGAATTCACTCTTAGGTTAAAATATCATCACTAGCTCACGAGAGTCAAACTTATGAGCCTATTTTATATTTATTTTAGTAAAATAAGTTAGATATTTTAGAATAAAGATACCACCTATATATTTTAAGAAAAAGATCTAGATGTTTTAAGAAAAATATTGTCTATCTATATTTTCATCCCACAAAATACAAATCAGTAGTATTCTATATTGTCTTGTAATCTCTTCTCGATTGATCTTAATAAAGAGTTCGAGTGTTTACCATAAAGAGTTGTGTTCAACACCTTCTCTTTCTGGGAACACTATATAGGGCTAGAGAGCTTCGATCTCAAGGGTACGAGACACTGATTTCACATCTTCTTCCTCTATCCAAAGGAAGATGATGATGTGGTCGGTTCAGCTGAACCAACCAAATTCACCCCTACACTAGATCAACCTTGTTATTCTTTTTATTTTTTTATTTTTTTATCCCCTTCTCAATTGATTGATAAGTTTCTTTTTGGTTTCTAAAAATAGACTACCTTAAGGTCCTACACAAGAAAGTTGAGAGCAATTTGAATACCGGAGGCTCTTGAACCAAGGTCTCAAATGCCAAAAGCTAAGGTATGCAGTTTTCTAGGCTTGTGTTGGATATTTATGATGCGTTAGAGAAAGACAAGGTCTTCAATTTTGTTGAGGGGCTGAAGCAGTGAGCGAAAGTCAATCAGTACGTACAAATGGTCAAGGACCTTTCCATGACCTCTTATGCTGCCAAATGATTGTTTGACATTAGCAACGATCAATTCCAAGACGAAAGATGGAGCCAGACTTCCTAAAGTGTGAGTAATAGAAATTACTGTCCCAACTTCACCTTGTTCATAGCCGACGGTTTCTCATACATATTCGACAACGCCTTCAACAAATCTGACGTTGTCTTCTCCTTGATAATATTGAACGCCACCTTTTTTGAACAGCGTCAACCGGATCAACCTTTAGGCCTGACGATCCTTGAGAGTCCACTACTTCGTGGTCATAGTATCTGGCTTCACCCCCAACAGGGGTTCGTGAAGACCTTTTTGTTACAGACAGTCTTCAATTTGCATCTTCTAGAAACTGAACTGAAATTGGATCCATCAAACTTTTCAATTCCAATCTTTGAACTTTCCATCTTCATAGATCGTGGTGAATTTTGCCTCGCTCTAATATCAGTTGTTAGGATCGCTCAACAACACACCACTCAATGAACACAAAGAACCGGAGAGAAAATATAAGGAGGAATATTGGCTAAAGGTTTTTATTGATGACATATATGTACAACAATAAAGAATATGAAGAGGTAAGAAAAGTACCTTTTGAGAGCACTGACTATCTGGTATATACATAGTTTCAATTTACTAAATATAGCTCCCAAAGATTTAAACTACATATATAATAACAAATATATCTCTATCAAATCTTTATAAAATCTTTATCAAATATCTACCTTTACTAAATATCTTCCAAATTATCTTCCAAAGATATCTCTTCCCGATCTAGGCAGGGTTAGATAAGGTTGAAAATCATTCCTATTTTTAGTTACAGTTATTTATTTAACTAGTTAAAAGCGGCACAATTAAAGTTAGTGAGAATCACACGAGTTGAATGGGCTTGAATTCAGTTGCCATTTTCTTCTCGGGATATATTGTTATTTAAATATGTCAATTGAATGACAAATAGAAATCTGAGTCTTCCGCGCGCTCTCTCTCTTTGTCTTCCTGTTATTTCTTTCTCCCAACCATTTCTTCAGCTTTTTCCTTATTTCCTCACATTCGCTCAGTCAAAGACAATAGACATTATGCTCCATATCCCAAAATTATAAGTTTTTCATTTTTGGATATTGAGTTCTCGGCTTCAGTTCATTTCGAGAGCTATAGCTCACCATTTTCTTCTAAATTTTATCACACACCTTTTAAATAAGATTACCCGCAAGTTCAATGATGAAAAGAAGCGCTGCAAACGTCCCAAACCTGTTTTTCATTTCGCTTCGCCATTAAAGAAGCTCGAAGAAACTAGAAAAAACTAAATTTGAGGCTACGAGAAAATTCATCATGTGAGACCCATTCCAATCGATTTTTGCACCTTGAGGGACATTTCCATAGAAAACCACGAAGAGCATTGAACCCAAAAACATGCCTAACCGGAGAAATTCAATATTAGGTAAGTTTTGGAATCAAACTCAAACTCTTGTTTATCGCAATTACTGTTCAAAATTAAGATGTCTATTAGCCATAGAAAAACAAATTAATCATATTAGATAAAAAGGTCGAGGGCTAATTCATTCAAAATAAAGATGCCCAGAAGGATCATACTCTGCATTCTAAGTTGAGTTCCTGAACGAAGGTGGAAATCTAGAAATTGGCCGTGTCCATGCCAAGTCGTCCTTCCAAGTTTATTCCTCTAGTTTGAGTTGAATATAAAGAGAAATACATTCATGATACGTATGTCCTTAGTATTGAAACTTATCGGTTACATTTTACACTTTTTTTCCACAACAATAAATAATAGCAAAACAAATAAACTTATCAACTTAGAAGTGACCTCATTATGGCTTCAAAGTTTTCATGGTCATGAACTAATAAATGGCCAGCGTTAGGAACCTCGTGATACCGAATCCATGGAAGTTTCTTTACTATATAATGATTAAATTCATTGGGAAGGACACGGTCTGCACTACCTTGCCATATATGAACACACCCTTCCTTGAATTGATTGGTCAATTCCATGGGACCGAACTCCCACTCCCCAAAAGCAGCCAGAACATCTCGGTGAAGAGATTCATATTCACCTTGTCGTGTTATTTCATCCTAGAATTGGTTGCAAAAGAAATGTCAGAACATACAAATATTACAACTTTTGGCAAACCAACTAGCTTAAACATATGTTCCCCTGCCTTTCAAAATATGCCTTCTGACAAAGTGGACAATATCATACCATTGTGGAGAGTCGTGGTTCATAACATGGTATCAGGGACATGCCCTTCACTTAGCCATATCAATAGAATCCTTAAATATTGAACAAAGAATTTGTGAGCCTCGATGTGTAGTTAAATGTGACTGAAGTATCGAATAAAGAGGTGTCCTTTGTTCGAGGGCTACAAAGAAGGATTCAAAACTCGATTAAGGGGAGGTTGTTTGAGGACTCCATAGGGCTCAAGGGAGGCTTTATGGTGTACATTGTTTGAGGGACAGATTGTTGAGGATCGTTTGGGAGACGAGTCCCACATCAGATAGTTAAGGGGTTGATCATGAGTATACAAGGCACATCTCCATTGGTATGACCGGTTGGAGTTTAGGGTTTAGGGGAAACCAAAAGCAAAGCCAAGAGAGCTTATGCTCAAAAGGACAATTTCATACCATTATGGAGAGTCGTAGTTCCTAATTAGGTTCATATTAGCAAGAACAACGGCTTCTTTTGAAACCAAAAGCAAAATCACGAGAATTACCGGACCGTTATTTGGAGTGTCCAATATCTTCTTTAACAACTCTAAATCGTAATCAATGAACATGCCTTCACTCAACATTGATGGGAACCATTTCTGCTTGGTCCACCAATAGTATATCCAAGGTGTGTAATGCGCAATTCCAAATGTGAACCGGAATAATAGAGGAAGCTTCCTAAATGAATGTTTTGCTAAACTCGATGGAATGGAAGGCCACCAATAATTCACGAAAGGAACTATCAGGGAAGCTCCTAGGAGTCTGTAAATTATATAACCAATTAGCTCACCCAAAAACAATAATTCATGATCCTTTTGAAAACAACATATTAAAATACCTGTGTGGAATGTATTTTAGACAGCTCCAAATCGGGTACGCTCCCAATGAACATCCGATTACGTAAAATTTGCTGCCGAGCTCTAATTTATCGGCTAATTCTTCAATGTCAAATGCTTCGGTCTTTGCAGAGCGTGATGAATAAGGATCGCTCTCTCCATAACCAGCTCGGTCGTATAATATTATGCATGCGTTGATCTCCTCCATAAGTTCCTATAACACAACATGATTGAAGACAATTTTTTTAAAAAAGAATGAAAGTTGAAGAAGAATAAGAAGAATGTCGAACTTCAGAAGCAGCTAAGTGCATTTGTCGGGAGTCATTATAGCCATGAGAAAGAATGATCTTGTATTGAGCCTTTTCCTTAGGAACTCCGAATTCTCTGTAGGCCAAATGTCTTCCATCATTGAGTTTGACTCTACGCGAAGTCAGTGGAGGACCATTTGGGGATCCACATATCTTTGGAGGTGGCGGTTTCAGTGCTTGATAAACCCATCCAACTAAACCGGCTGCAAAAGCTACAACTACTGGTGTAATCATTGTCTGAAAAAAAAAAAAAAAAATATGTTGATGAGGGTTGGAGTCATATTGACTAATTAAGGAAAAGATTATGGATATACAAGTAAAGGACGCTATTTTCATTGACATAGATTTTTAAGAGAACCAAAAATAAAAATATGATGAGAGCTTATACTCAAAGTAGATAATATCATATCAATATGGAGGTTCATTATTCTTATCAATGGTATTAGAACCATTCTCTTGTCTTCAATTAGTCATGTTAAGAAAATCATGTGTCGAACAAAACAATTGTGAGTCTTGAAAGTATAGTCACATTGACTCAGGTGTCGAACAAAAAAGTTTTTAGTCTCGAAAGTATAGTAATAGTAAATATCCGTGGTACCCTACTCTAGGTAAGAAGAGTAGTCTAAGTAATATCAAACAAATAGATATGACTGGTTAAGAGGAAACTCAATGTGTACTTTGTTCGAGGACTCTAGAGAAGAATGTGTCTTCAATATTTTCTTCGAGAAGAGGATTGTTTGAGAATCATTCAAGTCCAACATTGATTAATTATGGAGAAGTTCATTAGTATACAAGTAAGAAATCCTGATATGAACCAAGAGACATCAATCATACAATATACTTCAATGAAGATGTGAAGAAAAGGTTGTCAAAATTATCAAAAGATGTTTCAATTCATGCTACATTGAAGAAGAATAAAGTTTGATTGTTGTAAATTTTGGGTGGGTTATAATTTAGAGTTATTGTGTTTTAAGACTTTTTATTTAATTTCGGTTATATTTACATAATGGCTAATTATGGCCATAAAGTGTGAATGTTACAACTTTTAGAATGCTTTCATTTTGAGGCTATATAAAGCCATCTATGTTGTATTTGTAAGGAAGACTTAGAAGATATATCAAAAGAAGCATTTGTGCTTTTCTTTAGCCAATGGCTAAGTTTCTTTGCAACTCTATGTAGTTTAGGTTGCATGTAGAATCATTCAAGCTCGACATGATCAATCTTGCTTGTGGAGTGATTCGAATCTCAAGCAAGTGTTCTTGCCTTGAGATATTTGATCAACAAGAATCATTCAAGCTAGACATGATCGATCTTGCTTGTGGAGTGATTCGAATCTCAAACAATGTTCTTGTCTTGAGATATTCGATCAACAAGGTAATCCGAATCTTATTCCCCTTGTATTGATTCCTTATCGTATCATTTGAATGATAAGATAAGGAATCAACTACAAGGGGAATAAGATTCGGATTACCTTGCTGATCGAATATCTCAAGTCAAGAACACTTTGTTTGAGATTCGAATCACTCCAGAAGCAAGATCGATCATGTCTAGCTTCAATGATTCTAGTTGATCAAATATCTCAAGACAAGAACACTTGATTGAGATTCGAATCACTCCACAAGCAAGATTGATCATGTCGAGCTTGAATGATTCTACATGCAACCTAAACTACATAGAGTTGCAAAGAAACTTAGCCATTGGCTAAAGAAAAGCACAAATGCTTCTTTTGATATATCTTCTAAGTCTTCCTTACAAATACAACATAGATGGCTTTATATAGCCTCAAAATGAAAGCATTCTGAAAGTTGTAACATTCACACTTTATGGCCATAATTAGCCATTATGTAAATATAACCGAAATTAAATAAAAAGTCTTAAAACACAATAACTCTAAATTATAACCCACCCAAAATTTACAACAATCAAACTTTATTCTTCTTCAATGTAGCATGAATTGAAACATCTTTTGATAATTTTGACAACCTTTTCTTCACATCTTCATTGAAGTATATTGTATGATTGATGTCTCTTGGTTCATATCAAATCCTATCTCCATTTACATATTATATGTGTATAACAATGACCCATAATCAAAACGCTCAGAAAACTTAAATAATCAAAAGAAGAAAATGAATAAGATTAAAAAGGAATAAAAGGAGGGAATTGAAACGCACCTGGACGAAGTGAGGAACGTGGAAGGGCAGCGCGATCTGTGTGGAGTGACAACCAATGGTTTGGTTCCTTTATAGCCTGAATGGCATAACCCATATCATATTCTCCATTCATTATCATTAACTGAATAGCAAATCCTAATAAAGGCAATTCCATGTATGCCAATTTAAGAGAGTAAAGTATATACTAAAGATATTTAAGCCATTAGTTACGTATTTATGCAAACAATTTACATATTTCTTTCCTCCAAGTGTTGTTTTCGTTACTTGCGTTGGCGTTTGCCATTTATAGGAAGGGAAAACAACATTTATTCTGCATGTAACACATTTTTTGAAATTGGATTGGTATGTGATCTGTGTGACCTTCAATTATGACCCATTGAAGATAATAATTGGAAAAGTAATGAGAACATTGAATTCAATAATAAATTATTTAAGATAAGTGTTGTAACAATCCAAAATTTTCTATTTAATTTAAGGTCGCTACTGTATACGTATCATAAACATTGAATGCGGAAGAATTAATTTAAATTCCATAAAACATAACTTTCATCTTAAAACACAGTCATGGACTTATGTGTTTCGAAAACATCTTTAAAAACGACACAACAATGAAATAAATAAGAGTGTAAGTTAAAGACATCCTATTCTAGCCTAAGTCTAAGAAAATAATTACCACTATCCTAAGTATGTGCCATAGTCTCGAATTGCGATGCCGTCGTCAGCCGTACAGGAATGTCTTGCCTTAACCTGAAAAATGTATTAGCACATGGCTTGAGTATTTACAGAAATGCTCAGTAAGTGACCCCACTATTGGGTTAAATGCATCAATCACATGCAAATATGATGATAGGACCTATCTTTCAATCTGTCTTCCTACAGTGCTGTTCTAACGGGTAATTTGGACGTGTACCATATACTCTATACACAGCCCATACGTGCGGGTATGGGCTCACCAGTCAATTCGCACACCGCTGGGCCACCTTACTTGTCGGGTGAGCATATACTGGGACGCTCCCTAGGCCGGACACCCGTTAGAACTAGTAACCGTCATGACAACACTATGCAAAACATAACGATTGTTGTCCTGCCATTGGATGTATGTGTCCGTACCCTCGTGATGGAATAGGGGTATCCCCCCAATGCATGAACACACATAATGCACGACGTCCCCAATATTTCTACTTTTATCATTAATGAATATAACCCCGCTATCATCTTTCATGACATGTCATTTTTCATTTTTCAGTCTACGTATCATACATAATCCTAACGGGTTACATTTCATTTCATGTATCGTGATATCATGCCATCATAACATGCTATATATATACAATTTAGAAAACATAGCATAACACTCCATACTTTTAACATGTCGTTTCATAACGTGCAATTCACACAACAATTACCTCAATGATCACACAAAACAATCTAAAAATAACATATCACATCACAATATATCGTAAACACTTCATGGTCATATTGTTCCCTAACTTATGTTAGCCTTAACGTTTTTATAACTATCACAGTCATATTGTTACATGAATGTACCTTAGTCATATCATCACAGGAACGTATCCTAACGCTATCGTTCTATCAATCTATCACAAACCTATCCCTTTCTACCCATATCCTAACCATATTCTTTCATCAATCTCCCCTATCCATAGCACTCATGTATGTAATCTAACCCTAATCTTTCATGAACATATCTTACTCCTATCGTTAGATTTCGTATTGTGCATCGTTCTCGTATCCTATCTCAAACATATCCTTGAACACATCGTACCATAATTATTATCATACAATTCACATATTATATCATAACATAAACATAATATAAGCATACCGATTCACAGATAATTCATACATATCGGCATATATGACACGTGCAGAACCACGGGGAACGTGTCAACATCAAATATAACTATGCCGATAGTAAAGCCACTTACCTGGCTAGCTTAAGTCGTTGTCACGAATATATTTTTAATGAAAGTTCGATTCCATCATTTGAAATCTGAGTCAACCTATGTGAGTCCATAACATCAGTTTCAAGTTTGAACTCTACAAAATTATTTCTCTAATTTACATTAGTTCATTGTTAAAAGTCTTGAAATGTTATATATCTATAATTATATTTTCATTAAAAATCTTATTTTCCATGGTTACTGTTCCATAAAAGAATAGATACACATATTTCAAGTTATCCTGGGCTTTACTACTCTCTGTATTTACCTTTCTCTCTATCTTTACTTTGTGGTTTTTAATTCCTTAATTTTTTTATCCCTTTTAATTCTTTTCTCATGTATTCGAAATTTCTAGTAGATCTCTATTTCCAAATCTTTCCTACCTGTTCACAAATTTTCTTGTCATTCTATTTTTAATCTATTAATTTGGCTACTGATATAAATTTATCTAATAGGATGGGTTGAGGAGAGATAATGGGAGAGATGAGATGTTAGTGGAGAGAAGTGAGGAAAAGTTGTTATTTATTTATTATTATTATTCTTATTTTAACTCTTTTTTTATAATTATTTTTATTTGTTTATTTCTTTTATGTATTTTTGGGCTATTACAAGTGTAATACTTCAAAAACAAAAACAAAAAAAAAGTTGAAAATAAGAGGGGTTACATTGGTTGGTCATTAGAGCGATCCCTAGAGAAGAGTTGGTTTAATTCTACGTCCACAGAAAACCCAAAATATAGACCGAGCTTGACATAAATGTTTGGTTGTTCTTGACTGTAATGTCTGATGGTCACTCAGCATCTTCGACACCGATTTCCGACGAGCACACAGTGATCCCAACGTCGACAACCTTACTTCTACTCGGTTCTTCCTCCGAAAACAATAATTTTAACGTTCCGAGAAACCCTCCAAAATACCGAATGAATCAACCCACTCGATTTACTTGTAAGGTGCTTTTTGTACTCCCCTACAAACTTAAAGATAACTCAAAATTAAGTAAAAATGTAAAGATTAGCCCAAGAACCACGAATTAAGAACTTAAACCAAATGTTTTTCTCGAGAATCACAAGTTATAAAATTAACCCACTCACAAGTTATAAAATTAACCCACTATATTCCCTCGATATGAAATTTTAATGGATGTCTAATACCATAAAATAAAGGTGTATGCAAAGTTTTACACACAGGAGCATATCTAAGCCCTAAACCAAAGATAAAAGGGAAAAATGACCAAAATGTCCCACTGATACTTGTGTATTCATGACCAAGATGGACTCCATATTACTAAAACATTTATATGAGGCATATTTATAAGATTATGTTCGACTACGCTTGATTTTAAAGCCATTGGAATATATTTAAGGCATAGATTAAGACTCGGATAGAAAAAACCAAAAAGACATAAAATTTTATACGTGGCTTATTTATGTTATTACGAATGACTATGCATAGTTTTAAAGGTAAAGATTATGTTTAAGGTATAATGTCACAACTGATATTATATTTTTCATGAAATTCAGTCATTATAGATTTATATATATATATATATAAAACAAAATAGGAAAATAAAAATTTTGTTCCATATTACTTCAAGCTGAAAAGTAGGGGGTTGGCCTCGGCTATAAACGGGAGGTCCCTCAATTCATTTTATCATTTTATTTCAACTGTTTGAAGCCAGTTGGAGAATACATTGTCGGACATCTCTAGGTCCGCATTTGTTAGGTTTAGTTAGCTTATATTATATATTAGGTGAGCTAATTCACATAGTAGAATGCTAATCTATTATTGTGGAACTCCTTAGGTAGAATTAAATTTCAAATAGAAGCTAGCATCAAAGGGTCGTAGTAGCTTCGGCCTAAGCCAACCAAGTAAGTAACCCTACCATCAGTTTGGTTATAATTGTATGCTGAATGATGACACGTGTCCGTGGCTTTGCACGTGTCATATACTCATATATGCAAACTATTATGATATGATATGTGTATGTGAATATTATGTTATATGTGATGAATTGATATGGTTGCGATATGATATGTTTGAAGAGATGCTCAAGTTATGTAATGTGATTGTTATGATACATGCATAATATATGAAATGATTGACATGAATGTATATGATATGATTGGCATGCAAAATGACGAATTAGCATGAGATACCACTCTGATATATGCCTGGAAGATACAATAAAAATGATATAATAAATGATAAGATATGAACGAAAATGCAAGAGGGGTTGTGATACATGATAATGAAAAAGAAAAAATGTTGGGACCTCATGCATTATTGTGTGTTCATGTTCAGAGGATACCCTTTCCTCTTTTACGATAGTACGGACAAGTATGCTACGAGGTAGAGAAATGATCATTATGTTTAACATAATACTGTCATGACGGCCTCTATTTCTAATGGGTTTCCGGCATCAACAACTACTAGAGAATGATTGTTCGACCACAAAGGGGCCTAGGAGGTGTGCAAACTGACTAGTGGGTCCATACTCATGTGTGTAGATCATGTGTAGTAAATTAAATACACATCCAATTGCTGGCTTATGATAGCCGTCGCAGGAACATAGGTTGATATGATAGGTCTCATTCATGATTTGTGTGTGCTTGCAATTAACCCAGTAGGGGGTTGCTTACTAAGTATTTCTTAAAATGATCAAGTCATGTATTACTCTTATTTTCAGGTAAAGGCAAGACTCCCTTATGTGGATGACGGTGGCATAGCAACCTCAGAGACCGTGACATATGCATATGGTAGTTGTACTTATTTTCTTAGACTTAGGTTAGAATAGACTATTTTAATTTTAATGCTTATTTATTCCATTTAGTACTTCATTGTGTTGTTTTAAAAATGTTTTCGAATGCATAAGTCCATGATAGTGTTTTAAGATGAAGTTTATGTTTTATTATAAAGTTTAAACGCTTATTTCCACACAAAATGATTACGATATGATGACGGAAGCCACTCTAGGTAAATAGAAATCTATTTTTCCATCCTATCTAATCACTATAAAAATAAAAATAAAAATAAATTATAATAATAATTAAAAAAAATGGCAACTACCTTTCACATCTCCTTCCCTCTTCCTAACCCTAACACCTCCTACAACAGCAAATCCTGTTAGAGAGAAAAAGAAAAAAAATATAATTCCTTCAAAAACAAATAAAAAAAAAGGTTTAAGGTGGAAGGAGAGATGTCACTTAGTTAGTTTTGGACAGGGATTATATGAAAAGAATTGTGTATGAGATTGGCTAAAAGTAACTATGAAAAGGAAACAAAAAGAGATAAAAAGGGGAAGATAGTGACTATAATTAAAAGAAAGAAAAAAAAAAGGAATACACAAGGAGAGAAAAGAAAATATATGGAACATGTATAAGTATAACACATGGACCAACGTAAATTAGAGAAATAATTTTGTACAAGTTTAAACTTCAAACTGATGTTATGGGTTCACATAGATTGACTTGGATTACAATGGACAGAATCAAACTTTCATTAAGGATAAATTTGTGACAATAATGTAAGCTAATTAGATAAGTGATATTACCATCGACATACTTATATTTGATACGTAAATTTAATGTGTGAATTGTTTATGAATCGATAAGACTATGATACCTTGTGTATGCATTATAAATATGTGAATGATATGATAACTCTTACGTTATAATATGTTCAATAGTATGTTTGAGATAGGATACGATAAAGATGCGATAAACGTAATATAATGATATGACTAAGATATGATTAATATAACGATATGGTTCTGTTATGTATAAAAAAGAGTATGATTATGATAGATTGATAGAACGATATGGTTAGGATACGTTCTTGTAAGAACATGCCTAATTGAAAAATTTAGTATCACTTAAGTTTTGGGATCAAACTCAAACTCAAATTCTTGTTTACCACCCATATTTTTCAAAATTAAGGTGTCTATTAGCCTTAGGGAAATAAATTAAACATATATGATGAAAGGGTCGAGGGCTAATTCGTCTGAAATAAAGCTGCCTAGAAAGATCAAACTCTACGTTCGAAATTGGCCACATCCACGCCAAATCGTATTTCCAAGTTTATTCATCTAGTTGGAGAGGAATATAAGGAGAAATACATCTAGATATGGAGGTCATTACATTAACCTACAAAATTTATCTAGCTAGAAGTGACCTCATTATGGCTTCAAAGTTTTCAGGGTCATAGACAAATAAATGGCCAACATTAGGAACCTCATGATACCGAATCCATGGAAGTTTTTGTACTACATAATGATTAAGTTCATTGCAGATGACACGGTCGGCACTACCTTGCCATAAATGAACAGACCCTTCCTTGAATTGATTGGTCAATTCCATGGGATCGAACTCCCAGTTTGCATAAGCAACCAGAACATCTCGGTGAAGAGATTCATATTCACCTTGTTGTATTATTTCTTCCTGAAAATGGTTGCACTCCCAATGTTAGAACATACAAATATGAACTAGCTTAGACATATGTTCTCCATCAAAAAGCCTTTTTGAGAATACATCTTACGGCTAATGACGGATAGTTAACGATAGCTCTGATGGATAGCTTTGTTAGAATATGTAATAATGAGGTCACTATTTTAGTAAATGATGCGGAGAAGGGTAGTGACATTGATGTTGAAGATCGTTGGGAGAGTAGTCTCACATCGGCTAATTAAGGAGTTGATCATGAGTTTAGAAGTAAAGTCTATTGGCATGAGGTGTTTTGGAAAAACCAAAAGCAAAACCACGAGAGCTTATGATCAAAGTGGACAATATCATACCATTGTGAAAAATCATGATTCCAAACGTGGTATCAGAGCCATGCATTTAACTTATCATGTCAATAGAATCCTCAAATGTCGAACAAAGAAGTTGTGAACCTTGAATGTTAAGTCAAAAGTGACTAAAGTGTCGAACAAATGGTGTATTTTGTTCGAGGGCTCCAAAGAAGGAGTCGAACCTCAATTAAGGGGAAGTTATTCGAGGGCAACATAGGCCTCTAGGGAGGCTCTATGGTGTACTTTGTTCGACGGGAGGATTGTTGAGAATCATTGGGAGAGGAGTCCCACATCGGCTAATTAAGGGGTTGATCATGGATTTATAAGTAAATAATACATCTCCATTGGTATGAGGCCTTTTGGGGAAACCAAAAGAAAAGGCCACGAGAGCTTATGCTCAAAAGAACAATATCATACCATTATGGAGAGTCTTAGTTCTTAATTAGGTTCATATTAGCAAGAACAACGGCTTCTTTTGAAACCAAAAGAAAAAACGCGAGAATTACCTGATTGTTATTTGGAGTGTCTATTATTTTCTTTAACAACTCTAAATCGTAATCAATGAACATGCCTTCACTGAACATTGATGGGAACCATTTCTGCTTGGTCCACCAATAGTATATCCAAGGTGTGTAATGCGCAATTCCATATGTGAACTGGAATAATAGAGGAAGCTTCCTAAATGACTGTTTTGCTAGAGCCGATGGAATGGAAGGCCACCAATAATTCACGAAAGGAACTACCAGGCAAGCTCCTACGAGTCTGTAAATTATATAACCAATTAGCTCACCCAAAAACAATAATTCATGATCCTTTTGAAAACAACATATTAAAATACCTGTGTGGAATGTATTTTAGACAGCTCCAAATTGGGTACGCTCCCAATGAAAATCCGATTACGTAAAATTTGCTGTCGAGCTCTAATTTATCGGCTAATTCTTCAATGTCAAATGCTTCGGTCTTTGCGGAGCGTGATGGATATGGATCGCTCTCTCCGTAACCAGCTCGATCGTATAATATTATGCATGCGTTGAGCTCCTCCATAAGTTCCTATAACACAACATGATTGAATACAATTTTTTTAAAAAAGAATGAAAGTTGAAGAAGAAGAATAACAATGTCGTACTTGAGAAGCAGCTAAGTACATATGTCGGGAGTCATAATAGCCATGAGAAAGAATGATCTTGTGTTGAGCCTTTTCCTTAGGAACTCCGAACTCTCTGTAGGCCAAATGTCTTCCATCATTGAGTTTGACTCTACGCGAAGTCAGTGGAGGACCATTTGGGGATCCACATATCTTTGGAGGCGGCGGTTTCAGTGCTTGATAAACCCAGCCAACTAAACCGGCTGCAAAAGCTACCACTATTGGTGTAATCATTGTCTGAAAAAAAAAAAACGTTTAACATGGTTGGAGTCCCATATTGGCTAATTAAGAAAAAGATCATGGATATACAAGTAAAGGACGCTATCTCCATTGACATGGATTTATGAGAGAACCAAAAGCAAAAATATGATGAGAGCTTATGCTCAAATGGATAATATCGTACCAATGTAGAGGTTCATTGTTCTTATCAGTGGTATTAGATCCATTCTCTTGTCTTCAATTAGTCATGTTAAGAAAATCTTCAAGTGTCGAACAAAAAAGTTGTGAGTCTTGAAAGTGTAGTCACATTGACTCAGTGTCAAATAAAGAAGTTTCGAGTTGCAAAAGTATAGTCATAGTAAAGATCTATGGTACTCTACTCTAGGTAAGAAGAGTAGTCTAAGTAATATCAAACAAATAGATATGACTGGTTAAGAGGAGTCTCGATGTGTAATTTGTTCGAGGACTCTAGAGAAGAATGTCCCTTCAATATTTTCTTCGAAAAGAGGATTGTTTGAGAATCATTCAAGTCCAACATTGATTAATTATGGAGAAGTTCATTAGTATACAAGTAAGAAATCCTATCTCCATTAACATATTATATGTGTATAACAATGACCCATAATCAAAACGCTCAGAAAACTTAAATAATCAAAAGAAGAAAATGAATAAGATTAAAAAGGAATAAAAGGAGGGAATTGAAACGCACCCGGACGAAGTGAGGAACGTGGAAGGGCAGCGCGATCTGTGTGGAGTGACAACCAATGGTTTGGTTCCTTTATAGCCTGAATGGCATAATCCATATCATATTCTCCATTCATTACCAAGAACTCAATAGCAAATCCTAATAAAGGCAATTCCATGTATGCCAATTTAAGAGAGTAAAGTATATACTAAAAGTATATAAGCAATTAGTTACGTATTTATGCAAACAATATTTCTTTCCTCTAAGTGTTGTTTTCGTTACTTACCTTGGCGTTTGCCATTTATGGGAAAGGAAAACATTTATTTTGCATGTAACACATTTTTTGAAATCGGATTGGTATGTGATTTGTACCTATATTTCAACATGACCCTCAATTACGACCCATTGAAGATAATAATTGGAAAAGTAACGAGAACATTGAATTCAATAATAAATCATGTAAGATAAGTGTAATACTTCAAAAACAAAAACAAAAAAGAGTTGGTCAGTCATTAGACCCAAAATATAAATCGAGTTTGACATAAATACTTGGTGTCCTTGATTGTAATGTCTGACGGTCACGCAACGTCTTCGACACTAATTTTCGGCGAGCACACCGCGATTCCAATGTCGACAACGTTACTTCTACTCGGTTCTTCCTTCGAAAACCACGATTCTAACGTTCTGAGAAACCCTCCAAAATACCAAATGAATCGACCCACTCAATTTTCTTTCGAAGGCTATCGGTTTTCAGCTCTCTCAGACACACTTGAATGCGAAGATAAATTCGGGAGAAAATTGTTTCAAGGGTTGCAGCAAAGTTGTGCATGGAAGAATATAAAAGATTTGTGAACGTTTTTCATTAAAATAATAATTGTCTCGTCGGATTCACGTATATATCCCGACGAGAATAAATGCTCCTGTCATTTTTTGAAATAAAAATAAAATCTTAAAAATAAAGAAAATGTGAATCAATTCCTACACATTCATAATACGATTTTCAACAAGTTCAAGACCTTGAAAAGGCTTAAAAATGGCTAAAATATATTTACCAATTTGAGTTTTGATAGTTCCAAGGTCCAAAAAGGAACTTTGTTGAATGCCTCTAGATAAGGAGAATTTGAGGAAATTTGAAATCGGGCAAGTTGAATTTGGGGAGAAATCAATGATTTTGGTTCAAACCAATTTCTTTAATTTGGTGGTGACTAAAGGATAGATTTTTTTTCAATAAGGAAATTGGGGGATTAGGAGACCTAGAACGTCCTAACCATTTGCACAAAATTCGTCCTAGACCCAGGGACTCAAGATTTTGTCCCTCAAATTGGAGAGTGAGGCACATATTTGTTCCTTAAGGCCTATCTAGATAGTTCAAGGGGAAGAACAGAAAGATCTCTAGAAATACCTACACTGAGCAACCGAGGTCTCAAACCCAACTGAGCAAGATCTTTCCTTAAAAATTACTTGTAAGGTGTTTTTCGGGAGAATCACAAGTTATAAAGTTAACCTACTAAATGGCATTTCCTAACTATGAAATTTTAATGGATGCTTAATACCATAAAATAAGGTGTATGCAAAGTTTTACAAACCTAGGAGCATATATAAGCCCTGAACCAAACATAAGGAAAAAATGACCAAAATGACCCAATGCCAGTATGTACATGACCAAGATGGTCTCCAAATTACTAAAAATTTATATGAGCCCTATTTATAAGATTATGGATGACTACACTTGATTTTAAAGTCATTGGAGTATGTTTACTCGATAGAAAAAAACTAAAATATCTACTATGTTCTTATAATATTTGGATATAAAATTTTATATGAGACTTATTTATGCTATTATGAATGACAATGCATCGTTTAAAAGGTATTTGATTATGTTTAAGGTATAAACCAATATTAGAGTAGAAAATTAAAAAAAAAAAAAAAAAAAACCTAATGAATCTTGTATGAAAATTCATAGTTGTGACGAATTCCAAATGACATTATATTTTTCATGACACTCATTCATTATGGATTTATAATGTTTCTATAGGGTTAAGAACTAAATAAAGTAGGCTAGTTCCTAAAAATGCACACCCGTACGACTCTATTCAAACCTATCTTATCCTAAGTCACCCTAAATGTAATAACAACCAACAAAAAAAAATAAATAAATAAATAAAATTAGAAAACAAAATAGGAAAATGAAAATTTTCTCTCATATTACTTAAAGCTGAGAGGTTGATTTCTATTATAAAAGGGAGGTCCCTCGCTTTATTTTATCATCTAATTTCTACGGTTTGAAGCCAGTCTAAGAATACATTGTCTGACAACTCTAAGTTAGCATTTTATTAGGTTTGGTTAGATTATATTATATTAGGTGAGCTAATTCACATAGTAGAATGTCAATCTATCATCGTGGAACTCCTTAGGTATAATTAAATTTCAGATAGAAGCTAGCATCAAAGGGTCGTAGTAGCTTTATCCTAAGCCAACCAAGTAAGTAGCCCTACCATTGATTTGGTTATAATTGTATGCTGAATGATGAAATGTGCCCGTGGCTTCGCACGTGTCATATACTCATATAAACTATTATGATATGATATGTGTATCTGAATATTATGTTGTATGTGATGAATTGATATGGTTACAATGTAATATATTTGAAGACATGCTCAAGTTATGTTATGTGACTGTTATGATATATGATATGATATATGTATAATATATGATATGATTGACATGAATGATATATGATATGATTGACATGAATGATATATGATATGATTAGCATGCAAAATAACGAATTAGCATGAGATACAACACTGATATATGCCTGGAAGATACGATAAAAATGATATAATAAATGATAAGATATGAAGGAAAAAGCAAGAGGGGTTGTGATACATGATAACGAAAAAGAAAAAAATGTTGGGACCTCATGCATTGTTGTGTGTTCATGCATCGGAGGATACCCCTTACTCTATTACGATAGTACGAACGCGTATGTTACGAGGCAAGGAAATGATCATTATGTTTCATGTGTAGTAAATTAAATACACATCCAATTGTTGGCTTATGATAGTCGTCGTAGGAAAATAGGTAGATATAATAAGTCTCATTCATGAATTGTATGTGCTTGCAATTAACCCCAATAGGGGGTTGCTTACTGAATATTTCTTAAAATACTCAAATCATGTGTTACTCTTATTTTCAGGTAAAGCCAAGACTCCTCTATATGGCTGATGGTGGCATCGCAACCTAGGAGACCGTGACACATGCATATGGTAGTTGTACTTATTTTCTTAGACTTAGGTTAGAATAGACTGTTTTAATTTTAACGCTTATTCATTTCATTTACTATTTCGTTGTGTTGTTTTAAAAATATTTTCGAATGCGTAAGTCCATGACAGTATTTTAAGATGAAGTTTATGTTTTATTATAAAGTTTAAACGCTTATTTGTGCACAAAATGATTGCATTATTGTTGGGATTTATGCCCTAAAGCTTCGCAATTAATTATTTAGTTGTTAACAATAATCTACACTATTTTATTTGTAATTTAATTGTTATCCATTGTATGAAAATCCAAGGTTATTAATGTAATCTTGAACAGTATGTGGTTGACATACAAGAGGATCGTGTTCAAGTAATAACCTAAAGAGTCTATAGTATATGGATAAGGTTGGGTGCCTTATCCTGGTAACACTATTGATACGGTCCACTTTGTAATCGTTACAAATGATTTGATTCAAATCATTCATGTGGAGACATGTAAGTGGGGGTATCCTAGACAATGAGCTTATATAAGACTGAATCAAAAAATATTTATACAATGAGCTTATATAAGACTGAATCAAGAAATATTTAATCTCTCTTTATAAATCCGTTAATTAAGAAGATTAATATTTCACATGATGATCATATGCGACTCGATCTTAATCCTGAGTGAGTTATGAACTCCTTACTGTGAGAGCTTGTCTTTAATTTACATGGGTGAGAATGGCTCTTTTAGCCGATTCAATATGCCTACTATTTTGGGGACTGGACCAAATAGAGAGTTGGGGACATAATATCATGAGATAAATTCACTCCTTTAAGAAAAGTAGATGAGTTGTTCTCTTAAGTACTGATTTCGGGATTTGAACAATGAGGCCCCACCCTCTCATTGGTCCGAGAGGGACTTGGTTTTTGATTGAATCATAGACAAATTGTTCATTAGAGAATCAGTGATACTTTAGATGAAAGATGTAATTACAAGGGTAAAATGGACTTTTGACCCAGCTGTAATTATGAACAACTCGTGAAGGATTGACTAGCTTGTAATGGTTCTGTCAATGGACATAATTTGTCCTACAGTGCATAAGAGTGCAACTCTAGGTCTATAGTGTAGTGACCTATAGTTAATGAATGAAAATTGATTAACTAAAGAGTTTAATTAATTAATTTTATATTATTGGAGCTTATAATTAGTAGGTTCCTAAGGTCATCTTGCTAATTCATAGTAACACTAAAAAGTTCAATTTATTTGAAAGAAAATTTGAAGGGTTCAAATTCATATTTAATATATTTGATATATTAAATATAAAAGAGAAAATAAATTTAATTTGAGATGTTAAATTAATATTTAATATATTAGATATATTAAATAAATAGAGAAAATATATATAATGGAAGTGTTCAAATTAATATTTAATATATTAGATATGTTAAATATAAATGGAGAAAAATATATTAATTTGAAGGATTCAAATTATTATTTAATATATATATATATATATTTATTTATTTTATTTGATACAATTAAATATTAAATCAATTAATGTATTATGATACCTTAAATAAAAATATATTTGAAAGTTGAATTAGATTCAAATTAATTAAATATATATTATGATATTTTGTAATATCTAAATATGATTTGTATAAGATATTATTTTATAATATATTAAATATGCAAATATATTATTTGGCAAAGATTCTCCAAGAGTCCCCGTAAATAAGACCCTCAGGGTTGAATCAAAATATATCACTCTCTCCCACTTTCTCTCGAGAATGAAATTACATCTCCAAAAAATTCTCGAAACTATTCTTCTCCAATCCTTTAGGATTTTCATTCAAGAGGCTCCCACAAGCCTTGAACTTGTGTTCGAGTCATAGCAAGAAAGATCTCGTGGAATGTTGAAGAGCTTTTGCATGGTTGGAAATCTTTAAGGACTTGAAAGCTAGGGTTTCTACAAAGGTAGAGTTTTTACTCTCGTATTTATTACTTTTGTTTTAATTCATAATAAAAATCAAAACAGTTCCTAATGTTTTCGTTACGTGGATGAAGAATTCATTCCCTTCCGTTGTGATGATTGTAGCCCCACCAGGTAAATAGAAATCTAGGGTCCCAACACTAGACCTCTAGATATACGGTACAACATGATCATATATTTTTCCTCACCAAGGTAAGGTATCTTACGTAACCATCGTAAAAATAAATTATAATAATAATTAAGAAAAGGGTAACTTATCCAACCTTTCACATCTCCCCAGAATCCCTACAATAGTAGAACGATCAACAATTAGTTAATTTTGGATTAGAGATTAAATAAAAAGAATTTTGCATCAGATTGACCAAAAGTAACTGTGAAAACGAAACAAAGGGAGATAAACAGAAGATTGTGAGTATAGTTAAAAGAAAGAGAAAAAAATGAAATACACAATAAGAGAAAAGAAAATACATGGAAAATGTAAAAAAGGTATTAATTGGTTTGTATGAAAATAATAATATAACAAACATATATAAACATTTCAAGACTTCACTCATCCAAAGACTCTAATCGTTAGCATGAAGTATAACACATGGACCAATGTAAATCTGAGAAACAATTTTATAAAAGTGAGAACTTGAAACTGATGTCATGAGCTCACATAGATTGACTTGGATTTCAATGAACGGAATCGAACTTTCATTGAGGATAAATTCGTGACAACAACGTAAGCTAATTAGGTAAGTGCTCTTACCATCGACATGCTTATATTTGATGATGACACGTGCTTTGTAGTTCCACACGTGTCATAAATTTGATATGTGTGAATTGTTATGAATCGATATGACTATGATATGTTATGTATGTATTATGATATGTGAATAATATGATAACTCTTACATTATAATGTGTTCAATGATATGTTTGAGATAAGATACGAGAAGGATGAAATAAACATAATATAATGATATGACTAAGATATAATTGATATAACGATATGGTTTTGTTATGTATAAAAAAGAATATGATTATGATAGATTGATAGAATAATATGGTTAGGATACGTTCTTGTAATGGTATGACTAGGATACATTCATAAAACGATATGGTTAGGATGCGTTCATATAATAGTAAGACTAGGACACATTCATGACATGATATGATTTAGGAACGTTGGAAGACGATATGACTAAGGATATGCATATAGAACGATATGACTGCAAGGATATGGTCATGATAGACTGATAAAACGATACGATAAGGTTATGTATAGAAAATGTTATGGTTATGATAAATTGATAGAAAAATGTTAGTTCATGATAGACTGATAAAACGATACAATAAGATTATGTATAGAAAACGTTATGGTTATGATAAATTGATAAAACGATACATAAGGTTATGTATAGAAAATGTTATGGTTATGATAAATTGATAAAACGATACGATAAGGTTATGTATAGAAAACGTTGTGGTTATGATAAATTGATAAAATGATACGCAAGGTTATGTATAGAAAAATGTTATGGTTATGATAGATTGATAATACGATACGGTAAGGTCAAGTATTGCAAAGGATTTGATTATGATGAACTGATGAAACAATATGGATAGGATAAGTTTAGGAAACAATATGACTAAGGTACGTTCAGATATGACTATGGTATGTATAAGAACGTTAAGACTATGATAAGTTAGAGATCGATATGACCACGAAGTATTTATGAAATGATATGATTATGATAGGTCATGGGAATGACGAATATATATATATATAGTAAAATGGTATGAGGATGATATGATATAGTTTATGGTACATAATATGTGATTATTGAAATGTTTATGATATGACACAATGTGAATTGATATGTTAGGAATATGTTACGTGATGTTATGATATACGATATGATATGATACGTGCATGTTGAGAATTGTTATCTTAGGAAGTATGAAAACGTTATGATATGATATATGTGCGACATAAATGGTATGATATGATTGACATACAAAACGACGAACTAGCATGAAATATAACCCCGACGTATGAATGAAAGATATGATAAATGATATGATAAACGATATGAGACATGATATGAAAGATGATATAATATGTACGAAACGCTAGCGGTGTTGTATTAAATGATAATGAAAATGGAAAAATGTAGGGACATCATGCATTATTGTGTGCTCATGCATTGGGGGATACCCCTTATCCTTCACGATAGTACGGACGCGTACATTACGAGGCAGGAAAACGATCATTATGCTTATCATAATGTTGCAATAACCAAGCAGGAAACTGATCATTATGTTTATCATAATGCTGCGATGGTCAAACAGGAAAACGATTATTATGTTTAACATAATGTTGCCGTGACGGCCGCTACTTCTAATGGGTATCCAACATCAAGAGCTACCAGAGAATGCTCGCCCAACAAGAAAAGGGGCCGAGGAGGTGTACGAACCAACTGGTGGGTCCATACTTGCATGTGTGGGCCGTGTGTAGGTACACATCCAATCTGTCCATTAAGATAGCAGGTGTAGGAAAATTGACTATTATGATAGATCACATTCATTAAATTGTATGGGTTTGCATTTAACCCCAATAGTGGGATCAAATACTTCTTATACTTAGCTAGTTCTAATTGAGGTGAAGGCAAGACATTCCTTTCCGACTGACAATGGTATCGCAACTCAAGACCATTATATATGCATACGGTAGTCGCATTTATTATTTTTAGATTTAGGCTAGAATACGATGTTTTTAATTTAATTATTCATTTATTTTATTTCATCCTTTGTTGTGTAGTTTTAAACATTTTTTCAAACAAGTAAGTTATGGGTGTGTTGTGAAATGAAAGTTATATCTTATGAAAGTTTAAATAAGGTAATTCCACATTCAATATTAATTATATATATTCGCTTCAATTGAGTAGAAAATTTAGGATCTATTACATCCTATTTCATAAAATTTCAGACTTAGACTACTGGAGATGCCAATGAATACTAGGGTCAACAAATGCAAAACTTGATATTGAATCTTGATTTGAATTTCAAGAATGAAAAATTTTAATTGTGTCGTAGGAGATGCGGTGAAATGTCGAAGAATTATGGGTCGAATCCTTGAGATGCGGTGAAATGTCGAAGAATTATGAGTTGAATCCTTGTCTGAATCTCAAATATAGGTTTCCATTCATGTTGTTTACCCCGTACCCTCTTCCAAGAGAGTTATTTAGGGGTAGGACTAGAAGTGGACAATTAGATGGGATGAAAAGTCATGACATGTTTTAGGGTTCGGATTAGAGTATGGTATCCCAACATCTATTATTGAGTTTTATACTCACTCTCTTTTTACATGTTTTTAGGTAATGACTAGATGCTAGTCGAGGATGGGAGCAAATGTAAAGCAGGTTCCATAGAGAGTCAAAACCTAGGGTCGAGAGCCTCCACCATTTTGTATCAGTTTTTGTCTCGATTGTTTTATGTCCCACTCCCCTATGTATTTAAACTTGTATTTGTAAGAATATACGTTGTATGTTGTATTTTTCAAAATCTTACAAAGTCTCTTGTTTTAAAAGCGAATTTTTTTTAACATATTTTTACTCTATCGTGTTAGCCCATGTCACGATTAGTGCTTCACGGAAATTTAAAAAATGGGTTGTGACATTGATTGATTAGAAAATTCAGAAGATCTAAAGACATCGGGAGAAAAACCTGAGCTTAAATCCATCCTCGCCAAAGATATTTTTAAATTGAAATTCGTAGATATCTAGAGATTTTTTTAATCCAGGAATTTTACTCAATAGGAAGTGAACCAGAGTTCTATTTTCTTCCATCCTCTAATTTAATCAGTTTAAGGGTCAAATACACTATAAGTGGAGCTAAAAACCATATGATTGAAGGAGAGAACAAGGGCATGCTCTATTTTCTTAAGGAAAAAGACAAAGCTAATATGGTCGGTCCACTTAAATTAGCCCCGAACCATGATTTACGGTCTTATTTGGTTGAATTAACTCGATACTATAACATTAACAAATATGTGTTTATCAAATCAAGTCACTAAAATTTATATGCTAAGCGTGTAACGATGGAAATGGACTTTTCAAAATTTTCTTTAGACTAAATTTAAGTGTTATCATGATAATATAAGCTCCAATAACATAAAATTAATTAGCTCAACTCTTTAACTAATCAATTTTTATTCATCAACTATAAGTCACACCACTATAGACTTATTGTTGAAATCTTATGCCGTGTATGTCAAGCATGTTCGTAGATATAATCACTACATACAGTAGTTTCTTCCTGAGTTGTTCATAGTAAATTGGTGAAAATTTTGTTTTACTCCTATAATCTTATCATATTTATTAAGTGTCGTTAATTCCCTAACGAACAATTTTTTTATATGATCTAACTATAAACTAAGTTTCTTAGGAAAGTGAGAGGGTGAGACTCTAATGCTCAAGTCCCATGATCAACACTTTTCACAATCCAATTTTTTAAACTTCAAATCACGAATCTCGATGTGGACTGACAGACAAGTACAATAAATTTTCACAAGTTTAAAAACAACACATCATTTAAACGATGAAAACAAAAACATTTGTTAAAGAACAGTTCTATATTTATAAAAAAAAAAATGGTATTAAAGAACGTTCATGCCCTAGTAAGCTACTAATGAGTTCAATTTGGCTAGGATGTTCAGACCTAAGCTATGCAGCTATCTAAGGTTCTAGGAACCTTGAAGTTTTTGAGGTAGTTCTCATGCATCATAAACCCAATTAGGTTTGGAGGTTGTTCACCTATTTTAATACCGATGTATCTCTTAAAAGGCTTAACAGAGTTCTGGAGTGAATCAACATTTTTATTCTTCTTAGCTAGCATACATTGGCTAGAGAGTGAATCATTAGTATCTTGAGTATGAGAGATGCGACTTCATCATAAATCCTGAATATGATTTGTATAAGGTTAGCTGACAACCTTTCCACAGGACCATAAGTCACGATAAATCTAGGAGAGCGACACCTTGTACTAGCCAACTCCTTCAGAAGGATTTTATTATTGAGGATTGCAGTGCCCTCATCATTCTGAACTACAACTTTAAACTCCTCAAATTTCTTTCTTTTTGTCGTGATGTCCTTCAAAAACTAATATAATTGGGCATTTGTTGTAGTGCGGCCACAAGCAAAATAGTGGTATGTATCTCGTTCAAAATGTCCATAAAGTTTCAATATTGGGTTTTTATTTTTCCCTTTGCCCGAGAATGGTGGTACACGATCTACTCACCTTTTAATTTTTTTTCTCTTTGTTATTATAGGATCCTTATCCTTATTAGACCTTTCCTCATCTTGTTCCGTTGCATACTAATTCTTAAGAAAATATATAATATGGGGAAAGCCTCTTTCTTTTTCTTTCTTTCTCCGCCATATTATTAAAAGCTTGTTGGTTTTCGAATTAAGGTAATTTCATTTTCCTGACGAGGGATAATACGAATGGTGGGTAATAAACAATGTATATTACACAGAATAAAGTAGATCCGCCACACCAAAAAGACCAAAGGTGCCCCACTCCAAAAAGAGGATATGCCACTCCAAAAGCATGAATCGGTGCTGTACACCACTCCATAAGCCAGATTCGTCGCAGCTATCTTACTCAGTTCCGGTTCTATAACCCTTGTTCTATGGTTCAATCAATTACAATTGAACCTATGGTGTAAAGAAAGAAAAGAGGTTCTCAATCTTTTCCTTTTCTTTCTCTACGAAGTCTCCGAAGGTCGATAACTCACCTGTGTGATTCTCATCATTCTCATCCAATGGAAGGTAAAGCCAAAGACAAAGAGGATAACTCCCTGTGTCATTCGCATCCAATGGAAGATAAAGACGATAAGTCACGCGGACAGAATTTAAGCCCTGGTGTAAAACCATGTGTGATCCTGTCTCATACCTCCAGCATTTAAGCCCAGGTGTAAAACCTACTCTGATCAAATGCTGGAGGTATGAGACAGGATCACACATGGTTTTACACCTGGGCTTAAATTCTGTCCGCGTGACTTATCGTCTTTATCTTCCATTGGATGCGAATGACACAGGGAGTTATCCTCTTTGTCTTCGGCTTTACCTTCCATTGGATGAGAATGATGAGAATCACACGGGTGAGTTATCGACCTTCGGAGACTTCGTAGAGAAAGAAAAGGAAAAGATTGAGAACCTCTTTTCTTTCTTTACACCATAGGTTCAATTGTAATTGATTGAACCATAGAACAAGGGTTATAGAACTGGAACTGAGTGAGATAGCTGCGGCGAATCTGGCTTATGGAGTGGTGTACAGCACCGATTCATGCTTTTGGAGTGGCGTATCCTCTTTTTGGAGTGGGGCACCTTCGGTCTTTTTGGTGTGGCGGATCTACTTTATTCTGTGTAATATACATTGTTTATTACCCACAATTCGTATTACCCCTCATCAGGAAAATGAAATTGCCTTAGTTCGAAAACCAACAAGCTTTTAATAATATGACGGAGAAAGAAAGAAAAAGAAAGAGGCTAATTCTGAAGAAAATATATAATATGGAGAAATACCTTCTTTGTTCTCTTCTTGGCAGTGTCTATTGCTAGCTTCTTTGGCCTTTGCTAGCAAGTCTAGTTCTTAATTCATATGCCAACTGACCTGCTTGCACCTCCAAAGTAGTAAAGATGTTTGCTGACTTTTGAATTACTACATAATGTTTCGACATTTATTCTTTTATCAAGCTTTTTAATGATGACCTGTACATTAGACTACGCTTCATAAGCCTCATTATAAGCTTTTGATAGGATTGCTCTACTTGCAAATGCATCTACAACTTGTTTGGTTGCGTTGCTCACTTTATTGTAGAATGTTTATATTTGCAAACATTTTGTGTGCAATGAGGTGTATCGGGATGAGGATATTTTTTCAGTAATTCCTTGAACATTTCTCATTCCTCACTCAAAGGTCTCATCATCAAATTGTTCGGAATGCTACTAGTTCATATATGAATTTAACATTCTTGTGAGTGAGAAGTACTTAAATTAACAATTTCTCAGCCAATGTGTTCCACCAGTTGATTGTTCTAGTAGGCACAATGTTTAACCAAGATTTTGTTGCATTAATAAATAGTGATATACTTAATCTTATTACTTTCTTGTCAATTATTTGAAATCTAAAGGAGTCACTTACACCCAGAAATGATTTTAAGTGTAAACGAGGATCCTCATAAGACAACACATGAAATTGTCTAATTGTTTGATCATTTAGAACATTACTAGTTTTAATTCGAACATGGTATCTGGCGTGATTATGCATAGATTCAATTCTTTCACTATTATAAATTTCCGCTCTCAATTCCTTCATCAAAGTTACTCAACGTGACCCTCTGAAGCTTAGGGAATTTTCAATTTGAAGGAAAAGAGACTGTAGATAGGAATTCGTCAATTATCCCCAATTTAAGTCCAAAATCGATTTTCTTAAAAATTAAGGTCCCACGCTCAACGTCGTTCCTACAAACAAATTTCTATAGCTTGAGGAAAGGATATCGAAGAGGTGACATGAAGGAATCAGGCCTTCCCAATAAGAAATCCTCTATTTTAGCTCCGGCGAGAAAATTAATTTTGGACAAACTTTGGAAGCAAATATTTTAGGCTATGATTCACAATAAGGTATGAAATCAATTCGAAGCTCTTCCTTGTAATACTATCTTTAAGTTTCATGAAGAAATCAAGGGGAGAAACTAAGCGATCAGAGCTGTGGAGGGTCATTTTCAGATGGCAGTGGCAACAATTGTTGGTGTTAATATAACACATGCGGAAGCAATTTGGATCTTAGGCACTTTTAGAACATCAATTATAGTAACTAACTAGCATGTTCATAAGTATTAAAACTTAATGAGTTTAAATACTAAACTTTTGTAGTTCAAACTCCTTTTTCCTCACGAATCGGTCTCGAACCACCACTAATGTCTTCTCCACTATCCTCCGGCCTTAGAATGGTTTTGTGGAATCCGGTGAGTGACTAAACTTGGGAGGGTTTTTGTATATGTGAATAGAGTGTTTGTGAGAGGTTTTTCTCAAGGTTTTTCACAAAGAAGAAGAAGACCTTCCATGTACCATAATCACTCTATTTAAAGAGTCATGTTTGCATGTTCATGCAAATATGAGATCACCAAATTTTGACACTTAAAATTCCACTCAAATGTTTCTGATTATGTGGCAAGCATGCATGTTTGAGTTAACCAAATTTTGACACTCAAAATTCCACTCAAACTTGTGGGGTTTATTTGCATGTTTGGTTAAACCAAATTTTGACACCTCAAAATTCCACTAACATTGATTTTTCCATTAAATGAAGTCACATTTTGACTTTCTTCATTTTAATTCAACAATTAACTTGAATAATGAATTTCAAATTAAGGTAACATTAAATGATTAATTAAACTATTTAATTAATATTTAATATTAATTCAAATGCCAATCCCAATCAATTCCGACACATAATTGATTAAGATATTTAAATCTTATTTAAATTTCTCAGATTCTCTCTTTTTGTTTAATTCGTAAATAAAACAAAAATGCGGTTAAATATATCGTATATATGTAGTGCATATTCCCAAATTTGAATTCGAACACTTCGAACTCACTCGTCACACTGTTCTATGGTTTAGTCTGATATGAGCTAGCAGAGGGACCTAATGGACCTATAGATCATGGGCTCCAATGATCCAAGATTAACTGGCTAAACTCATTAACCTTGTTAACCAACATTCGTTAACTACTAGGACACTTCACTATAGCCTAGTAGTTGCACTCCCCTCACTATAGATATATTTCTGTCCATTTGATATAACCATGATTAGTAAGTCGATCCTTCACAGGTTGTTCGTAACTAGAGCTGGGTCAATTTACCGTTTTACCCCTAAAGTTACTTCTTGTTCCTTATGTCTCACTGATCCTCTAATGAACAATTGGTTTGTGGTCCAACCAATAAACTGAATCCCTCTCAGGCCAATAAGAGGGTGGGGCCCCTTGTTCAAGACCTAGAGTCAGTGCTTAAGGGAACTACCTCTCTTCTATCCCTAAAAGTGGGTAGGAGTGAATTCCATCTTGCACCCCATGTCCCAGCCATTCACCCAGTCTTACCCCTGAAATGGGAGGCCTATTGAGTCGGCGAACTAGAGCCACTCTCACCCATGCAAATCTAAGGATAATTCCGAATAAACAGGAATTCATGGTTAGCTTAGAATTAAAACCGAGTTACCTAGGTTATCGAATGAAAAGAAAATCAGTCTCAACAGTAAACGACATTATAAAGTGAGAGTGGTTTTCTTCATTGTCCGATCTTATGCAATACTCATTGCATAGGACGCCCTCACTCACATGTCTTCACATGTACAATTTAGTGATCACATTGTTTATATCATATACAAGAGTGGGCCGCATCCATAGTGTCCCCAGAATAAGGTACTGAGCCTTATCCTTATACTATAGATCATTTTGACTATATACTTGAACTTGATCCACTCTTATGTCTCTACATATAGTTCAAGTAATCATACTATAGCAAGAGTATTCTTAGTTTATTAGATTTAGATTAATGATCGTAAAGTTCACTTTATTCAATAACAATCTTTACTGAATAAACAACAATTGTAATACCCGAAGAAAGAGAAATAGAAATAGAAAAAGAAAAAAAAAATAGGAAAAGTCGAGAGAGGGGCCAACCACCTAAGGGGTCCAAATGAAACCCCATCCAGAGTCCTGCAAAAGAGAGATAGTGAGAGAAAGGAGTGGAGAGAACCTAGAGAGAGGAGAAGGGATGAACCGCCGGAAGACTCACCGAAAACTACCATCGGAGTCTATTCTGGTGAAGATCATAATGCATAGAGACGTTTTTGGAAGGGAAAAGAGAATGTGGATGGCCGGAGTCTCATTTTCATCAAGAAATCGGAAAATTAGCAAGGTAAGGATCTTCAACGTTTTATCAGATCTACGGTTTTCCTTTGTGAATCAAGATCTGAAATCTTGATATATTTATCTAGGAACAACTCTACGTATGATCCGTGAAGAAGTTTGGCCTAGATCTCAACATGAAGGCGGAGGTCCGAGAATCGTCCGAGAACGGTGAGCGAACTTCCGATGTTCTTAACTAGTCCAGTAGTCATGCAAAAATTACAAAAAAAATACTAAGACGTAGGCCGTAACACGATCTAAAACTTTGCCGAAGGAATCATGTCGATCCGATCTACGGATCAAAAGATATGAAAATCGGAAAAGAGAATTGTGTTTCGGTTTTCAGAGGGAAAAGAAGAAAGAAGAAAGAAACAGTCGGCCGCCAAGCGGCGAAGGGTGGCGACAGGCGCCGGACATGTGTCAACCATCCGTTGGAGCAACGCAGCTCCAGCGAGGCATCAACACGTGTCGCTTGCATGCTGGGCCGAACCGCAACGCGAGCCGAGCCGACTGGACCGGCCAGCCCGCAACTACGCAGAAGCGGGCGCGCGTGCAGCCTGCGACTAGCGCCTTCCCACGCGCGTGACCACGCATTCCCAGCGCGCATGGGACGGCCAATTTGTCCCAGTTGCTTTCTGTTTGCTCGATTTGTGTCCCGATTCCAGTTCTAATACTGTTTTTACGTGTATAGGAACCTAATTTAAAGAAATTAGTATTTTTGGACACCTCACGAGCAAAGAAATGCTAGAAAAAGGGCACACGTCAACCAGGTAAGTCATCACTCGGTATTTAGGAAGAAATACTTGTAGAATTCGCTTGGATTGCATGCATGTTAGTAGTTCTGCTTCAGATTAGCTCTCCACATAAAGTATTAGTCAGATTAATTGTTATGTTTGTATTGGGTGAATTACATGAGTGTTGCCTTTAAGCTTCCGCCGTATGTATGCATGCATTTAATTTATGTTAGAATTGTGTATGCCATGTTTCCGGTGCTTGATGGACGAATTTGCCCCATTGAGAGCGAACTTGTGCTCTGGGTGCTTGACGGAGGTCATTGCCCTGTTGAGCCAGTATGCCTAGTTTGCATGAATTACATACTATGATGTTAGGAGAAGGTTGCATGCACACTCTGTTAATTGCTAGGGCCCATTTCTATGATAAGCTTAAGAGAATTACTGTTAGGAGCGATATGTCGCTCTAGCCACCCTAGGAACTTAGTGGTTCACCACGGCAAGAAAGTATCTCAGAGTGTTCATAGATTGCTAGCGTGAGAACGGTATCTATAGCTTCGTGGGAGGACCAAGGGTCCCTGATCAGTCCTTACTGCTCTTAGCCATTTCGCATGGGAAATGTGTCCCCACGTCATACAGTCCATTAGCTGCATGGGAACGCGTTGGGTCGCGCCCTCCATAGTGGGACTATATGGGCGTAGGGGTATTCAGCACACCCCTAGGCTAGGTACCATGTAGTCCTAGATAGCCATGTAGAGGTAACGCCTCATAGAGAGATACAGACCATATTAGCTTGGCGTAAGGAACCTCTAGGCGTTTAATGAAAGGACGACGAACCGGTGTAGCCCAAGGGGCAAGCCCCAAGGTACTAAGATTAGAACCAGATGTCCTAGAACTGAAGTAGGAAATCGTGGGTATTCTGTTAAACTAAGATGCGAAGAGAGCCTACAAGTAGGTGGCTTAGTGGGTATAATTTTTATACTCATTCCTTTCTACTTTTTTGTCAGGTGCTGGTCGAGGTGGAGGAGCGTTCGAGAGCTGTGCAGTCAAAGAGGGGTCGTTCCGGAGCGTCAGTCCCTTTTCGGTCTTTTGAAGTCTTTTGCTAATTCCTTTTATATTTATATTTTATTTCTTTTTTTGTAAACTTAAATCATCTTTTGAAATATTTTAATTTTATTTGATTTTCATCTTTTTATTTCACTCTTCCTTTTATTTTATTTTATTTTCGTTTGTTTTCAATTTCATCTTTTTAGTCACGATTCAATTTTTTGAAGCCTCAAAAATTGGGTCGTGACAACAATAATAACTTTACTGAAAATAGAATATGTTTTTGTTTACAAACTATGAGTTTTAGGACATAAAACCTAACAGAAGTGTACCACGAGACCCTTATTCCTCTTTAGGTGAGATGCCCTACTATATGTACCATGGGCAGGTTGCCATGATGGACTTATTATTTTCCTCACCTAAATGAGATGCCCTGCATCATGATTTGTCAGCAGGATGTCACAATTATGATAATGCCACCTATGCACTCATGGGGAGAAAATTAAGGGTTACTTTGGAAGAGTTTTCGGGGCTAAAACAAAAGGCATGATATGACAATCCCTAAGGCTTAGTTCCTGAAAACAAAACAAGAAGTCATATCCTAGCTTAAGGTCTAGACATGCTCCAAATTACCAACTATTCTCTTTAAGGCCTACTCTATATGACATGAGAATAAGTTACAGATTACAAGATGGTTGGAGCAAGTTTGGAATCTGAACTAAGATGGAACTTTAGTGATATGAACCACGACCAAGGAATTTCTATACCTCAAGGTCCAATTACAAGGACAAGAAACAAGAAGCTACAACAAACCTTGTACAATTATATTCAAGCTATGGTGAGCTCATCAAAGGAAATTCTAGAAGACGCTGGAGACCTCCCTTATATGTTGTGCAAAGTTGAGGTTCAAGAAAGAGATGAATTAAATGCACTTTAAGTTGCATTTAATGAACTCCCCTGAATTTATGAAACTAGTCCAAGGATGACTAATAAGCACATTTTATTAATTACATTATTTAATTATAGTTTAACTATTTGTTTGTCATATTTAAGCTAGTTTAACATATAGGAGTTAAAGGTTATATTGTAACCCACATAGGTTACTATATTCCACCATTAAGTAGCCATTTTAATATGGATGTTATGGGTATTTCTTATTTACTAGTCCATTTAATTTGGGAGTTTTGTATGACATAGGTTAAGGTTGTAAAGACTATATAAAGCCTTCTTTTCTTTGATTAGACATCAGATTTTGGAATTAAGAATAGAATTTCTATTTTAGCTTTGTTGAGAGCTAAACTTTCTTTGCAAATTCTTGTATTTAGAACTTGCTGTAGAGTCATTCAAATGGTATTGATCAAACCTCTTGTGGAGTGATTCGAATCATGAGATTAGAAACGAGTTTTCTTTGCTCTTGATCTTAATCATCAAGGTAATCCGTTCCATACCTTTCCTTGGGTTGATTTCTATATCATTTAGAAACACCTAAAGGAAACATGTCAAGATTCAAGACCCTTCTAGAACCCTCTAAGGAGTCCATTATGAACTTATGACCTTCTAGAATACCTCATGCTAGTTATTATGATGGGTTCATATGATCATGAATGTATATAACAACTTATGTTTCAAGAAAATAAGAACCTTAAAAACGTACAAGATTAAGAACCAAGAACATTACCAAACAAGCTTTATAACTACCAAGATAAGAAGATTGCTAGATACCACTCAAAGATGAGCAACCAAAGTCCTCACACACGAAAATTCAAGAATGCTAGGTAATACTCTAAACATCTTCAATTGTGACCCATACCTCCCACCAGGCGGAGCTTTCTAAGGAGGCCTTGTTTCCTCTTCTAGGTAGGATGTCCTGCACTGTGTTTCCTTAATAGAATTTCATGTTTGGCCTCATTCTCCTCACATAGATGAGATCCCTGCTTCATGTTATGATTTGTAGGATGCCATGTTCATGTATGCACCGATCACGTGACCTATATGGTCTACGTCAGATCACGCGACCTTTATGGTTTATGCCATGTTCATGCATGCATCAGTCACGTCATCTTTATGGTCTATGCCATGTTCATGCATGCATCGATCACGTGACCTTTATGGTCTATCATGGGGAGTAACCTATGGCCACGATGGAGCAAGAAGAGAGTAAGTTACCCTAGCCATGAATCAAGAACTTCCTAAGACCTCCCACAGTACATCATGCTTATGACTTTGACTACGCTGCATGGAACGTATGAAGCCTTGAGCGTAGGTATTAACACTACGTCGTTTGGAACGCGTGAAGCCTCAGGCACAGAATGACAAGTTTATGTCTAGTACCGTAAGTCCTAAGAGGAGTGTCTTGGAGAACGAATTAAGAAACATAACAAAAACTTACAACAAAAACAAGAACCAGAAAAAAAAAGTGTGGTACCCTAGCATATCAAGGACACGATTAAGAGACTACAAGTAGGTTGCTTACTGAGTCTTGTACTCATTCCTTATTATCCATTTTTTTTTCAGGAAATAAGGAACTGGTCGAGGTCGGAAGCGGACTCTGGAGCAGGTGACATAGACAAACCTCACCTGTCGTCCTCAACTCTTTTTGTGTCATCCCTTGTGTTTTAACAATTGTGTTGTGTTTTAAAATATTTTGTATAAACTTTATTTTGATATAATACAAAGTATAATGTATATTAGGATTTAAATTTGGTTTGTTTTATTTTGGAAAAAATTTACCATATTTTAAGTCTTTCATAATTACTTGCTATTTTGAATAGGATTATTGTTTTTATACCGGTGTTAATTGTCAATTTTAATTGTTCCTATAAAGTTTGATGATATGAAAAATTAAGCATACTTAAATAACTTTTTATTTTAAACACTACTCACCCTTTCTAGGGTTGCTATATCAATCCGACAAACTTACTTTTGCTCCAATCTGTCTCATTCATCTTTCTTACTTACAGGGGCAGGAGAGGAAATTAATTAGCAGCAGCTTTACTAATAGAATAGGTTCAATCAGGGACAGAAGTAATAGTCCAGAGCCAGGAGGTTACAGTGAATGAGAGAAGGTTAATGAGCGAGCAAGCAAATCCTTTCTTTCATTAGTTTGGTCTTTCAAAGCAGCTAAGGAGTGAAAGAAGGTTCGTTCAGTAGTTCATGAGTTTCCAGTTCATAAATAGGGTCGGAGCACATATTGTGTTTTCTGGATTGTGCTTCTTAGCAGCTATCTGGCATTGGGTTTCCAGAGTGGTATCTCACTGATGGCTCGGGCCCCCCCGGAAGGGGGCCTTCTTCGCCCTCCACCTAAGCTGCGCAGGAAAGGTCCAAAGCCAATAGGTGAAGGAGGTTTCTCTTGCTCAATTCGGCGTTGTTCTCTTATACTTCTGTTGTGATCGTCCTAGGAGCTCTTTTCTGCTATGGTACCTTTCAACCTCCCTTACATCTTTGCAAAGTTGTAGTGGAGATCCAAGTACATAGATATTAAAGCTTTCTGATGTAATATGGGCACTTGGAAAAGCTTAAAATAAGAACTTCATTCACAATTCTTCCCAAAGAATGTCGAGATAATAGAAAGAAGAAAGTTAAGAGAGCTAAGACATATTGGGAATATCTGAGACTATGTGAAACAATTTTCTAGCTTGTGTTGGATATTTATGACATATTAGAAAAAGACAAGGTCTTTAGTTTTGCTGAGGGGTGGAAGCCATGGGCGAAAGCTAATCTCTATGAACAAATGGTCAAGGACCTTTCCATGACCTCTTCTTGTGCCAAACGACTATTTGACCTTCACGATGATCAATCTCAACATGAAAGATTGAACCAGGCTTCCTAAAGTTGGGGTAATAGAAATTACTGACCAACTTCCCCAAAGGTGAGGGAGGTGATAGACTTGAAGGCAAAGGAGGGGAATGCGAGTCCCTGCAATAGAGCGGTAGAACTCCATGGCGGAGACGTCATAGCCTAAATAGTCATAATCAAGGCCTCTCGTCTTGCTTCATATGCAAGAAGACCCACCAAATCACAATGTATACAAAAGGCAACACTTTATGTCTTCCAAGCAGAACTTGGAGTTAATTAAGAAGTTGAGTATGAGACGACAACAGTTGAAACACCACTAGTCGAAAGCAATGTCACTCCAGATGGAGTCTTGAAGTATGTATCGCTCCTTAGGAGAGAGTGGGAGGGATAGAAGAGTTAGTAGAACATGATCGTATGTATGTCAAGGCTTGGGTTAACCATAAAGCGACCAAAATACTATTGTCAACTTTGGAGCCACCCACAACTTGATAATAGAAACTTAGAAGAACCTCGAGGGAGTTAGAGCACTCTCTAATCAAGGAATGTATGGGGTTTTGGTACACACGAGTCTAACAAGGTAATGCAACAAGTAGCTTAGTGTTCCTAGGCTAGGTAATATACTTCTAACCTAAGAGAGGGGTGTGAACAGGTAGTCTACAATTCAAGGCAGTTCTTGCCCGATACTTACTAGGGATAGCTTTCTAGTTAAAACTCAGTAGGCAGACATGTGTCGAATATGGTGACCGTTTTAAAAGTAAAAGGCTCCTCCATATTTGAGATTTACCCTAGGTTGTTTCCATGAGCCACATTTGATCCTACCCCAGTTCTTATACAATCTTATTGGTGAGGGTTGAGAGTAACTAGATCCTATTTCCTCAATCACAATAGGCATTAACAATTGAGGAGAAAACTCAAGATTTTAATCTGCACCTATACAAAAGTTTGTCTCGATAAAATTAAAGATTTTCATTGTTAATTAACAATATCATTAGCTTCGAGACTAAAATGAACATTATCTAGGAAGTAGTCAAAGCCTAAGGAGGTCAAGATTGAGCGAAAGAGAAATGGGCCAATTGGGTGCAAAGTTTGACCTCAAAATTAGGTACTTCAACTACAATTGGTGATCAAACCTTTAGCTTTTTAGCTTGAGGGAAGGGAGGGGAAGAGAGTTGGTAAAGAAATTGCGGCTTGAAATGGTCTAGAATTGCCCAACAAATAAGGTCTTCAAGTGGGTTTGCACTAATCATAAAACGAGTTTTCAATAAACATTGATGGCTAATAGCTTATGCCGCAGTCGGTCAATGAAAGGTATGAGTTCACTCGTTATGTTAAAATATCATCACTAGTCCAATAGGGTCAAACACAACAATTGTATGAGTCCATTTTATATTTATTTTAATAAAATAAGTTAGATATTTTAGAATAAAGATACCTATATATTTAGGAGAAAGATCTAGATATTTTAGGAAAAAAATTGCCTACCTATATTTACATCCCAAGAAATACAAATCAGTGCAGTAGTATTCTATAGTGTTTTATAATCTCCTCTCGATTGGTCTTAATAAAGAGTGCGAGTGTTTACCATGAAGAATTGTGTTCAACACCTTCTCTTTCTAGGAACACTATACAGGGCTAGAGAGCTTCGTTCTCAAGGGTACGAGACATCGATTTCACGTCTTCTTCCTCTATCCAGAGGAAGAAGATGATGTGGTCGGCTCATCTAAACCAACCAAATTCACCCCTACACTAGATCAACCTTGTTATTCTTTACTTTATTTTTTTTATCTCCTTCTCAATGATTGATAATTTTTTTTTGTTTCTAAAAATAGACTACATTAGGGTCTTACACAAGAAGATTCAGAGCAATTTGAATGCTAGAGGATCGAGAATCAAGGTCCCAAACACCCAAAGCTAAGGTAAGCAATTTTCTAGGCTTGTGTTGGATATTTATGACACGTTAGAGAAAGACAAGGTCTTCAATTTTGTTGAGGGGCTGAAGCAGTGAGCGAAAGCCAATCAGTACGTACAAATGGTCAAGGACCTTTCCATGACCTCTTATGCTGCCAATTGACTATTTGGCATTAGTGACGATCAATTCCAAGACGAAAAATGAAACCAGACTTCCTAAAGTGTGAGTAATGGAAATTACTGTCCCAACTTCCCCAAAGGTGAGGGAGGTGTTACACTTGAAGGTAGAGGAGGGAATCAAGGCCTCATAGCCTAAATAGTCACAATCAAGGTCCCTCGTCTTGCTTCATATACAAGGAGATCCACTAAATCTCAATGCACACAAAAGACAACACTTTATGTCTTCCAAACACAACTTGGAGTTAATTAAGCAGTTGATTATGAGACCGTAAAAGTAACCCCACATTGGGGTCTTGAAGTATGCATCGCTCTTTAGAAGAGAGTGGGAGAGATAGAAGAGCCAGTAGAACGTAGTCGAATGTACGTCAAGGCATGGGTTAATCATAAAGCGACAAAAAATACTATTGTCGACTCTAGAGCCACCCACAACTTCATGATAAAAACTTAGATAAACTTCAAGGGGGTTAAAACAATCCCTAGTTGAGGAGTGTATAGGGTTTTGGTATGCACGAGCCTAAAAAGGTAATGCAACAGGTAGCTTAGTGTTTCCAAGACAAGTAGTATACTATTCTAACCTAAGAGATGGGTGTGAATAGGTAGTCTACCATTCAAGTCTGATTAGGTGGAGTAAGGAATAGGTAGTCTACAATTCAAGTCTGATGAGGTGAAGTAGCAGGTCATTTAGTATTCTTAAGGATAGGTAGTTCTTGATACTACTAGGGATAGCTTTCTTGTTATAAACCAATAGGCAGACATGTATAGATTATGGTGACCGTTTTAAAAGTAAAAGGCTCCTCCATACTTGAGATTTACCTAGGTTGTTTCCATGAGCTGCATTGACTAGAAGCGCATGTAGCACAAAATTGATGATGGACCTAGGTAAATGTAGAACATGAAGCTAAGAGTACTCGAAAGCCTCTAGTTATGGACCCCGAGGGGTTAGAACACTCCCTAGAAGAGTAATGTAAAGGGTTTAGGTGCGTGTTAGCCTAAAAATACTCGTACATGCTAGAGATACGTTGTTGGCTAAGTATCATTGTTGAGCACATTGCTTAAGTATATGTTATATGGTATAAGTACGATGTGAGCCTACAAGTAGGTTGTTTACCAAGTATTTTTAATACTCACTATTGTTACATTTTATTTTTTCAGGTGGACAATAATGGCTGGTCATGGTAGGATCGTATTATGACGTGCGACTATGGAGGAGACCCATCGACCCAATCTTGTAGTTTTTTATATATAGCTTTTGAGAACTCAATATTGTTACATTGTTACATTATATAACTTTGTATTTAATGTCGTATGTGCACATGTATATTTAACTTGTTGTATTTACTTTTAATGTGTTTTATTTTTTGATTTAAAAGAGAAATTGTTACCATCTTCTAATCCTTTTGTTATTGTAACGGTCCGTGATTGAATGTTTCAAAAAAATGGGTTGTTACAATCGTTCATGTTAAAGGTACACAAGGTTCTTCCTTTACTCTTCTTTGTATCTTCCTTAACTTGAGAGGTTGAAGATGATGATGTGACTAGTTCAATTGAACCACCCGTGTCATCCAAACTAGACCACCTCCCTATTTTTTCTTTTAGGATTTTAGCTCCTTTTTACAAATTCCTAAGCTCACTTTTGAAGCTTATGCAAGATGATTACTTCTATAACGATTTTGTAATTTCTATTCACAATATTTAACTAGAATTATTCATTACCCTACAATTATCTTCAAGTATGCTTACAGCAGAACTAGAGTATTAAAGAAGATTTATTTGCTCTCCCTATTCTTTCGAATAAGAAAAATAACTAGGTATGTAAAGTGACCAATTAAACAAATATGTAGATTATTAATAACAACTCTGATATAGAAATCAACCCAAGGGAAAGTATGGAACGGATTACCTTGATGATCAAGATCAAGAGTAAAGAAAACTCGTTTCTAAACTCGTGATTCGAATCACTCCACAAGAAGTTTGATCAATACCACTTGAATGACTCTACATGCAAGTTCTAAACACAAGAATTTGCAAAGAAAGTTTAACTCTCAACAAAGCTAAAATAGAAATTTTATTCTTAGTTCTAAAATCTGATATCTAATCAAGGAAAAGAAGGCTTTATATAGTCCTTACAACCTTAACATATGTGATACATAACTCCCAAATTAAATCGGCTAGTAAATGAAAAATACCCATAACCTCCATATTAAAATAGCTAGTTAATGGTGGAATATAGTAACCTATGTGGGTTACAATATAACCTTAACTCCTATATTTAAAACAAATAGTTAAACTATAATTAAATAATGCAATTAATAAAATGTGCTTATTGACTCATCCTTGGACTAGTTTCATAAATTCAGCGGAGTTCATTAAATGCAACTTAAAGTGCATTTAATTCATCTCTTTCTTGAAGCTCAACTTTGTACAACATATAAGGGAGGTCTCCAGCGTCTTCTAGAATTTCTTTTGATGAGCTCACCATAGCTTGAATATAACTGTATAAGGTTTGTTGTAGCTTCTTGGCTCTCGTCCTTGTAATTGGACCTTGAGGTATGAAAATTTCTTCGTCGTGGTTCATATCATTCTCCCCCTCTTGAGAAGGATTCGTCAAAAGGACTCAAATCAACAACATTAAAAATTGATACTAACATCGTACTTACTTGGTAAATCAATTTTATAAGCATTGTCGTTGATACACTCAAGAACTTGAAAAGGTCCATCTCCTCCTGGTAAAAGCTTAGATTTTCTTTAAGTAGGAAATCTTTCTTTTCGGAAATGCACCCAAACCCAATCTCCTGGCTTGAAGATGACAATCTTACGTCCTTCATTAATTCGGGTGGCAACCTTGGAATTTTGTTTCTCAATTTGTTCTTTCACTTGCTTGTGCAGTTTATGAACAAACTCAACCTTGGCACTTGCATCAAAATTCACGAACTCTTTTGACGGTATGGGTAACAAGTCAATGGGGGTTAAAGGATTAAAGCCATAAACAATTTCAAAAGGTGTGCATTTAGCAGTGCTATGAACAACCCTATTATATGCAAATTCTATAAATGGCAAACAATTCTCCCAAGTCTTAAGATTCTTATCAATAATAGCCCTAAGCACAGCAGTCATGGTTCTGTTAACAACTTCAGTTTGTCCATCCGTTTGAGGATGACAAGTAGTTGAATATACTAGCTTAATTCGTAACTTACCCCATAAAACATGCCAAAAGTGGCTTTAAAATTTTACATCACGATCACTAGCGATGCTTTTAGGAATGCCATGCAATCGTACAACTTCCCTAAAGAACAGGTCTGCAATATGTTTTGCATCATCAGTTTTGTGACAAGGAAGAAAATGAACCATTTTACTAAATAGATTAACCACAACAAAGATGCTATCATAACCTTTCCTAGTCCTAGGTAAACCTAAAACAAAATCCATTGATATATCAATCCAAGGACCATTAGGAACCGGTAATGGGGAGTATAAACCATGTGGTTGAAGCCTAGACTTAGCTTGTTTACATGCTATGCAACGAGCACAAACTTTATGAACATCATGTCTCATTTTAGGCCAAAAAAAATGTTCAGAGAGCATATCATAAGTTTTAGAAACTCCATGGTGTGCCATTAAACCACCTCCATGAGCTTCCCTCACAAGTAGCTCACGGATGGAACAAGATGGTATGCAAAGTTTGCCTTTTCGGAACAAAAATCCATCTAACAACAAGTAATTATCCACAATGAGTCCTTTTTCACAAGATTCAACAAAAGGAGTAAAGAACATGTCATGTTGATACAAATCCATTATGTGTTCAAACCCAACAACCTAGCATTCAAATTATTGAGGAGGACATACCTTCGTGATAAAGATTCTGCAACAATGTTCTCCTTACCTTGTTTATATTTTATGACATACAGGAATGTTTCAATAAATTCTAACCACTTAGCATGTCGTCTGTTGAGTTTATTTTGTACTCTCAAATGCTTTAAACTTTCATGATCCGTATGAATAATGAACTCCTTAGGCCAAAGATAATGTTGCCAGCTTTGCAATGCACGAACCAAAGCATAAAGCTCTTTGTCATAAGTTGGATACCTCAAAGATGCACCAGTCAACTTCTCACTAAAGAACATTAAAGGTCTTTGATTTTGCATTAATACAGCACCTATCCCTACTCCTACTCCACTAGCATCACATTCAATTTCAAAAGTAGACTCAAAATTAGGTAATGCAAGCAAAGGAGCAGAACTCAATTTTTCTTTCAAAATATTAAAAGCAAGTTCTTGATCTTTTTCCCATATAAAGGATACATTTTTCCTAAAATTCTTAATGAACCTACAGTAGAAACTTGCAAGACCATGAAAACTTCTTACCACACTTACATTTTTAGGTGTAGGCCAATCTTTTATAACCTTCACTTTCTCCTCATCAACCTCAACACCATTAGATGAAACTACAAACCCAAGAAAGTTAACTTTTTCCATGCAAAAGCTACATTTCTTTAAATTTACGTCCAAACATTCGTTTCTTAAAGTAGTCAAAACATTGCGTACATGGGTAATATGATCATCTAAAGATTTAGAGTAAACAAGGATGTCATCAAAATAAACAACCACAAACTTACCTAAGTATTCTCGTAAGACATGGTTCATTAGTCTCATGAATGTACTAGGTGCATTAGTTAATCCAAAAGGCATAACCAATCATTCATAAAGACCATACTTGGTTTTAAAAGCTGTTTTCCACTCATCCCTAATATGCATGCGAATTTGATGATAACCCGATTTTAAATCAATCCTAGTAAAGACTACATCCATGCAATTCATCAAGCATATCATCTAATCTGGGAATTGGATGCCTATACTTTATAGTTATCTTGTTTATAGCCCTACAATCAACACACATACGCCAAGAACCATCTTTCTTAGATAGAAGAATAACTAGAACAGAACAAGGACTCAAACTTTCACGTACATACCCTTTAGCAAGGAGTTCACTTACTTACCTTTGTATCTCTTCAGCCTCCTTTGGATTAGTCCTATATGCTGGTCGGTTTGGAATGGCCGCGCCAGGAATGAAGTCAATCTTGTGTTCAATCCCTCTAAGTGGTGGTAAACTACTAGGCATCTCCTCGAAAAATAAATCTTCAAACTCTTGCAAAAGCACAACAAAATCACTAGGCAAAGAAGGGTTAAGCATGTTAGTAAAGTAACAAGATCCCTTGCACATAAGTACAAGAATAGTCTGGTTAGAGAGCAAAACATTCCTAGCCTCACTTGATCTAACATACAAGCTTACTGATTTAGCTTTTTTCTCTTTTTTTTCTCTAGACTGAGTGTTACTCGCTTGCTTTTCACTCAAGCTCTTTTTTTCACTTGATTCTTTTTCAATCTCTGCTGTTGCATCAGCCTCTTGCCTTTTTTTTTTCAAGTTTGCAATGATCAATAAATACATCTTTTGGAGACAATGGGATAAGAGTAGTTTTTCTACCGTTGTGAGTAAAGGAGTATCGATTTGCATACCCATCATACATTACCCGACGATCAAATTGCCATGGCCTCCCCAGTAGTAAATCTCCAACATGCATGGATACAACATCACATAAAACATCATCAACATATTTTCCAATAGTAAAAGAAACAAGAGTTTCTTGAGTTACCCATACTTCCCCACAATCATTCAACCATTGAAGCTTGTAGGGTCTTGGATGTGGTTGTGTCTTTAAATTAAGTCTTTTGACCATAATGAAACTCACAACATTGGTGCAACTATCGCTATCAATGACAACACTACAAGGTACAGATTGAACAAGACACCAAGTTTGAAACAAGTTCTCCCTTTGGTCTAGGCCGTCCTCTTTAATGTGGGTGTTTAGAGCTCGTCGAGTAACCAAAGATATATGTGTAGGGTCCTCTTCACTAAACTCCTCACTCTCATCAGTTTCCTCATTTATGTCGTCATGTGCCTCGTCATCCGTAACAATTTCTCCCTCCTTGATGGTCATAATTCTTGCATTTGGGCAATCTCGACTATAGTGTCCTACCCCTTGACATCTCCAACACTTTAAATCTCTATTTCGAACATTAGACTTTTCTACTTTTTCTTTCCCTGTTCTAGAACTCTCCCCTTTCTCAAATTTAGCTTGAGGCTTCTCATTAATCTCTTGATTTCTATGCTTATAATCAATGTTCTTACTATCCTTTTTCCATGTAGGAGTAGAATTGGGAAAAGTTTTAGAAGAATACCATTGAGACCTTCGTTGGATTTGCCTCTCGATCTTAATTGCAATGTGCAACAACTCCTCAATATTAGAATAAGGCTGTAAATCAGTCTTGTCCGCAATCTCTGTGTTTAACCCATTAAGAAACCGTGCCATGAGAGCTTCCATGTCCTCATCGAGTTCAAGTTGATCCATCAATGTATCCATCTCCTTGTAATAATCCTCCACAGATTTGCGTCCTTGTTTCAATGCTTGAAGCTTTTGCGCCATGTCCCGTTGAAAATATTGTGGAACAAAACTCTTCTTCATGGACTCTTTGAACTCGACCCATGAATCAATTGGTGCTTCAAGATTTCTTCTCCTACTTGACATCAATTTATCCCACCAAATTTGAGCAGATTGTTTGAATTGAGCAATGCATAATAGTACCTTCTTTTCATCACTAAAATTATGACAGTTGAACACCGACTCCACTGTTTTCTCCCATTGAAGGTACTTCTCTGGATCGGTTTTGCCATAAAACTTGAGAAGTTTTAATTTGATGCTCTCCACGTTATGATCAATTCTATCATCATAAGGAACACGTTGTTGTAAATTATGATACCTTCTTCCATGGTCTCTCCCTCGCATCAAGCCATGACCAACCGCATGTGGATTATCCTCGTGGTGATCAGAATTGTCGCCCTCATATGTATCGGTTGAGGGCGTAGGTAGTGGAACCCTCTATCAAGCTTGATTTTTAATCTCCAATCTTCCTATTCGATCAGTCAACTCTTCTATTCCTCGAATTAGTCTTTCCATGGTTCGTTGTTGTGCTTCTCTCAATCGTGCATTAGTAATGTCAGTATTGTCATCTGAATTTTCCATGCTACAAAAGAAAGGTAAAAGAAAAAAAAGACCTCACAAGCGCTCCCTCACGTGTATTCACTCGTAAATGTAGTTCACTCGTGTTTAGCACTCAACACTCGAATCAATGTGTCACTCCCTTGCAAACTCACCCTCACAATTGAGCACACACAAATCACACTCCAAAAAACAAATTGGGATGTGAGACAAGCTATGTTACAGAGCTAAGTGCAATTCAAAGTGAATAGACAACACACTCAACACATAAACAAGGGTATTGAAGGAGCAATCCGAATAACAACAAAGAAACGAATTAAAGAAAGGAAATGATTAAGGACTAATTTAGACGTAGTAACATATGAGATATATAATAATCAAGAGGAAAAAGAAAGACATTTAACATCAATAAGCTTTCTTTCTTTCAATGGTTTTTTTTTTTTTCTTCTGATTGGCAAAATCTAATCAATTTACCAACAAGAAAATTGATTTAGAAGATCTTAAGGAAGAACAAAGTGTTGATAAGATACATATCTAACACTTTAAAGAACATAAGATTTTTTTTTTTTTTTTTTGTTATATATTTTTGTGATAGAACATGAACATTCTACACAGACTGAGAAAAAAAATTATAAGAGAATTAAAAGAGATAAGCGCAATGAAAAATATATCCGATCTTGAGCCTGAAGCTCTGATACCAAAATGATATGAAAATCAACCCAAGGGAAAGTATGGAACGGATTACCTTGATGATCAAGATCAAAAGTAAAGAAAACTCGTTTCTAAACTCGTGATTCGAATCACTTCACAAGAGGTTTGATCAATACCACTTGAATGACTCTACATGCAAGTTCTAAACACAAGAATTTGCAAAGAAAGTTTAGCTCTCAACAAAGCTAAAATAGAAATTTTATTCTTAATTCCAAAATCTGATGTCTAATCAAGGAAAAGAAAGCTTTATATAGCCTTTACAACCTTAACCTATGTGATACATAACTCCCAAATTAAATGGGCTAGTAAATGAAAAATACCCATAACCTCCCTACTAAATTGCTAGTTAATAGTGGAATATAGTAACCTATGTGGGTTATAATATAACCTTAGCTTCTATATTTAAAACTAGCTTAAATATGACAAATAGTTAAAGTATAATTAAATAATGCAATTAATAAAATGTGCTTATTGACTCATCCTTGGACTAGTTTCATAAATTCAGCGGAGTTCATTAAATGCAACTTAAAGTGCATTTAATTCATCTCTTTCTTGAAGCTCAACTTTGTACAACATATAAGGGAGGTCTCCAGCGTCTTCTAGAATTTCTTTTGATGAGCTCACCATAGCTTGAATATAATTGTATAAGGTTTGTTGTAGGTTCTTGGCTCCCGTCCATGTAATTGGACCTTGAGGTATGAAAATTCTTTGGTTGTGGTTCATATCAAACTCTTTAATAAACTAAAACCACAACGTCAACCTGTATTAACTACATAAAACTCTCTCATCTCCCTTATAAATTTTAGCTTCTCCATATACACCGATTTACACAGACCAATAAAAAATCTCCCATAAGTCCGTCCAAGTTTATTCCTCTAGTTTGAAATGAATATAAAGAGAAATACATTCATGATACGTAGGTCCTTAGTATTTAAATTTATCGGGTACATTTTACACTTCTTTGCCACAAGATAAATGACAGCAAAACAAATAAACTTATCCACTTAGAGGTGACCTTATTATGGCTTCAAAGTTTTCATGGTCATGAACTAATAAATGGTCAGCATTAAGAACCTCATGATACTGAATCCATTAGATTAAATTCATTGGGAAGAACACGGTCTGCACTACCTTGCAATATATGAACACACCCTTCATTCAATTGATTGGTCAATTCCATGGGGCCAAACTCCCACTTTTCAAAAGCAGCCAGAACATCTCGTGAAGGGATTCTTATTCACCTTGTTATGTTATTTCATCCTGGAATTGGTTGCAAAAGAACTGTCAGAACATACAAATATTCAGATTTGGCAAACCAACTAGCTTAAACATATGTTCCCCCTGCCCTTCAAAATACGCCTTCTAGCTAACGATGGATGGTTAACAATGGCTTTTATGGGTGGTTTTTAGTAAATGATGCGGAGAAGGCTAGTGACATTGGTGTTGAGGATCGTTGGAATAGGAGTCCCATGTCGGTTAATCAAGCTGTTGATCATGAGTTTATAAGTAAAGAATACATCTCCAATGGTACGAGGTCTTTTAGGGAAACCAAAAGCAAAGTCATGAGAGATTATGCTCAAAGTGGACAATATCATACCATTGTAGAGAGTCGTGGTTCGTAACATGGTATCAAGGACATGCCCTTAACTTAGCCATACCATTGTGAGCCTCGACGTGTAGTGATTAATGAGTCGAATAAATTGTGTACTTCGTTCGAGGGTTCCAAAGAAGGATTCGAAACTCAATTAAGGGGAGGTTGTTCAAGGACACCATAGGGCTCAGGGGAGGGTTTATGGTGTACTTTGTTCGAGGGGAGGATTGTTGAGGATCATTTGGGAGAGGAGTCCCACATCGGCAAATTAAGAGGTTGATCATGAATTTACAAGGAACATCTCCATTGGTATGACTATTTAAGGTTTAGGGGCAACCAAAAGCAAAGCCATGAGAGCTTATTTTCAAGGTGGAAAATATCATACCCTTATGGAGAGTGGTAGTTCCTAATTAGGTTCATATTAGCCCAACCAAAAGCAAAATCACGAAGATACCGGACCATTTATTGGAGTGTCCATTATCTTCTTTAACAATTCTAAATCGTAATCAATAATCATGTCTTCACTCAACATTGAAGGGAACCATTTCTGCTTGGTCCACCAATAGTATATCCAAGGTGTGTAATGCGCAATTCCAAATGTGAACTGGAATAATAGAGGAAGCATCCAAAATGACTGTTTTGCTAAAGTCGATGGAATGGAAGGCCATCAATAATTCACGAAAGGAACAATCAGGGAAGCTCGTAAGAGTCTGTAAATTATATAACCAATTAGCTCACCCAAAAACAATAATTCATTATCATTTTGTAAAGAAGAAATTAAAATACTTGTGTGGAATGTATTTTAGACAGCTCCAAATCGGGTACACTCCTAATGAACATCTGATTATGTATGCTGCCAAGCTCTAATTTATTGGCTAATTCTTCAATGTCAAATGCTTTAGTCTTTGCCGAGTGTGATGGATATGGATCGCTCTCTCCGTAACCAGCTCGGTCGTATAATATTATGCATGCGTTGAGCTACTCCATAAGTTCCTATAACACAACATGATTTAATACAATTTTTTTAAAAAGAATGAAAGTTGAAGGAGAAGAAGAACAATGTCGCACTTCAGAAGCAGCTAAGTGCAATGTCGGGAGTCATTATAGCCATGGGAAAAAATGATCATGTATTGAGCTTTTTCCTTGGGAACTCCGAATTCTTTGTGGGCCAAATGTCTTCCATCATTGAGTTTGATTCTACGTGAAGTAAGTGGAGGACCATTTGGTGATCCACATATCTTTGGAGGTGGCGGTTTCAGTGCTTGACAAACCCATTCAACTAAACCGACTGCAAAAGCTACAACTATTGGTGTAATCATTGTCTGAAAAAAAAAAAAAAAAAAAATCATGTATTCTACCCTAGTAAGAAAAGTAGTATAATAATGTCAAACAAATAGATATGACTACTTAAAAGAGGAAATTTAATGTGTAATTTGTTTGAGGACTCTAGAGAAGAATGTGTCATCAATATTTTCTTCGAGAAGAGGATTATTTGAGAATCGTTCAAGTCCAACATTAATTAATTAAGAAGAAGTTCATTAGTATATAAGTAAGAAACACTGTCTCTATTAACATATCATATGTTTATGACGACCCATAATCCAAACGAAAACCTCAAAAAACTTAATAATCAAAAGAAGAAAATGAATAAGATTAAAAATAAATAAAAGGAGGGAATTGAAACGCACCAAGACGAAGTGAGGAACGTGGAAGGGCAGCGCCCATCTGTGTGGAGTGACAACCAATGGTTTGGTACCTTTATAGCCTGAATGGCATAACCCATATCATATTCTCCATTCATTATCAAGAACTCAATGGCAAATCCTAATAAAGGCAATTCCATGTATGCCAATTTAAGAGAGTAAAGTATATACTAAAAGTATTTAAGCAATTAGTTACGTATTTATGCAAACAATTTACGTATTTCTTTCCTCTAAGTGTTGTTTTCATTACTTGCATTGGCGTTTACCATTTATGGAAAGGGAAAACAACATTTATTCTGCATGTAAAACATTTTTTGACATTGGATTGGTATGTGATTTGTACATATATTTCAACATGACCTTCAATTACGACCCATTGAAGATAAGAATTGGAAAAGTAATGAGAACATTGAATTCAATAATAAATCATTTAAGATAAGTGTAATACTTCAGAAACAAAAACAAAAAGGTTGAAAGTTCGAGGGGTTTCATTGGTCGATCATGAGAACGATCACTAGAGAAGAGTTGGTTTAATTGTATGTCCAAAAAAGACCCAAAATATAAACCGAGTTTGACATAAATGTTTGTTGTCCTTGATTGTAATGTTTGACGGTGGCACAGCGTCTTCGACACCGATTTTCGACAAGCACACCACGATCTCAATGTCGACAATCTTACTTCTACTCGGTTCTTCCTCCGGAAACAGCGATTCTAACGTTTTGAGAAACCCTCTAACATATCCAGTGAACCAACCCACTCGATTTCCTTTCGAATACTCGGTTTTCAGCTCTCTCAGACACACTTAGACGCAAAGATAAATTCGAGAGAAAATTGTTTCATGGGTTGCTGCAAATATAAAGGATTTATGAACGCTTTCCATTAAGATAATAATTGTCTAGTTGAAATCGTATATATATTCTGGCGATGAAATCTTAAAAATAAAGAAAATATGAATCAATTCCTATATATAATTAACTTAAATCTGAATCAATCCTAAGAACCAAGAACCACAAATTAAGAACCTAAATCAAATGTTTTTTTCCCGAATCACAAGTTATAAAATCACCCACTAAATGGAATTCCCAAAATATGAAATTTTAATGGATACCTAATACCATAAAATAAGGGTGTATGCAAAGTTTTACAAACATTGGAGCATATCTAGGCCCTAAACTAAAGATAAGGAGAAAATAACCAAAATGCCCCAACGATGCCCGTATGTTCATGAACAAGATGGACTCCAAATTACTAAAAATTTATATGAGTCCTATGTATAAGATTATGGATGACTACGCTTCATTTTAAAGTCATTGGAGTATGTTTAAGGCATAGATTAAGACTCGGATACAAAAAACCAAATATCCCTACTATGACATAAAATTTTATACCAGGCTTATTTATGCTATTATGAGTGACTATGCATGGTTTTAAAGGTATTTGATTATGCTTAAGGTATAAACCAATATTATAGATTTATAATGTTTCTCTAGAGGTAAGAACTAAATAAAGTAGGCTAGTTCCTGAAAATTCACAACCCGTACCACTCTATTCAAACCAATCACCCTAAATGTAATAACAAAAACAAACCAACAAAAAAATAATAATAATATTAAAAAATAATAAGAAAACAAAATAGGACAATGAAAATTTTGTCCCATATTACTCAAAGCTGAGAACTTGGGTTGGTCTCTTCTATAAAACGGAGGTCCCTCACTTCATTTTATCATCTAATTTATACAGTTCGAAGCCAGTCAAAGAATACATTGTCTGACAACTCTAGGTTAGCATTTTATTAGATTTAGTTAGTTTATATTAGGTGAGCTAATTCACATAGTAGAATATCAATCTATCATTGTGAAACTCCTTAGGTAGAATTAAATTTAAGATAGAAGCTAGAATCAAAGGGTCGTAGTAGCTTCGGCCTAAAGTCAACCAAGTAAGTAGCCCTACTATCGGTTTGGTTATAATTGTATGCTGAATGATGACACGTGTCATATACTCATACATGCAAACTATTATGATATGATATGTGTATATGAATATTATGTTGTATGTGATGAATTGATATGGTTACGATATGATATGTTATGATATGATATATTCGAAGACATGCTTGAGTTATGTTGTGTGACTATTATGATATATGATATGATCTATGCATAATATATGATATGATTGGCATGCAAAATAACGAATTACCATGAGGTACAACTCTAATATACGCCTGGAAGATACAATAAAAATGATATAATAAATGATAAGATATGAAGGAAAACGCAAGAGGGGTTGTGATACATGATAATGAAAAAGAAAAAAAGTTAGGATTTCATGCATTATTGTGTGTTCATGCATCGGAAGATACTCCTTTTTTTATGATAGTACGGTCGCGTATGCTACGAGGCAGGGAAATGATCATTATGTTTACCATAATGCTGCCATGACGGCCTCTATTTCTAATGGGTTTCTGGCATCAACAACTACTAGAGAATGCTCCCCCGACTAGAAAGGGGCCTAGGAGGTGTGTGAACTAACTAGTGGGTCTATACTCACACGTGTGGACAATGTGTAGTAAATTAAATACACATCCAATTATTGGCTTATGATAGCCGTCGTAGGAAAATATGTTGATGATAGGTCTCATTCATGATTTGTATGTGGTTGCAATTAACCCCAATAGGGGGTCGTTTATTGAGTATTTCTTAAAAAGCTCAATTCATGTGTTACTCTTATTTTCAGGTAAAGGCAACGCTCCCTATACGACTGACGGTGACATCGCAACCTAGGAGATCGTGACACATGCATATGGTAGTTGTACTTATTTTCTTAGACTTAGGTTAGAATAGAGTGTTTTAATTTTAACGCTTATTTATTTCATTTAGTATTTCGTTGTGTTGTTTTTAAAATGTTTTCGAACGCGTAAGTCAATGACAATGTTTTAAGATGAAGTTTATGTTTTATTATAAAGTTTAAACGCTTATTTCCGCACAAAATGATTAAGTTATGATGACTGTAGCCACTCTAGGTAAATAGAAAAATAGGGTCGTAACACTAGACCTCCTGATATACGGTACATTATGATCATATATTTTTTTGTCCTATATATCCACCGTAAAAGTAAAAATAAAAATAAAAATAAGTTATAATAATAATTTTTTAAAAAATGGTAACTCAATCCTACCTTTCACATCTCCTTCCCTCTTCCTAACCCCAACACCTCCCTACACCAGCAGGATGATCAACAATTCTGCTAGAGAGAAAGAAAAGGAAAAAAATAATAATTCCTTCAAAATCAAATAAAAAAAGGTTTAAGGTGGATGGAGATATGTCATTTAAGAAGATTTAAGGAGATTTGTCAATCAGTTAGTTTTGTATGAGATTGACTAAAAGTAACTATAAAAAGGAAACAAAAAAAATAAAAATAAAAAAGGGGAAGATCTTGACTACAATTAAAAGAAAGAAAATAAAAAAAGAAATACGGAATAAGAGAAAAGAAAATATATGGAAAATGTAAAAAAAAGTATTAAATGGTTTGTATGAAAATAATACTATAACAAACATATATAAACATTTCAAGACATAGCTCATTCAAAGACTCTATCATTCCAGTATAACACATTGACCAATGTAAATTAGAGAAACAATTTTGTAAAAGTTCGAATTTGAAACTGATGCATGGGCTTACATAGGTTGACTTGTATTTCAATTGATAGAATCGAACTTTCATTAAGGATAAATTCATGACAACAACATAAGCTAATTAGGTAAGTGATTTTACCATCGACATGCTTATATTTGATGCTGACACGTGTTTTGTGGTTCTGCACGTGTCATAAATTTGATATGTGTGAATTATTTATGAATCGATATGACTATTAATGTGTTCAATGATATGTTTGAGATAGAATACGAGAAGGATGCGATAAACGTAATATAATGATATGACTAAGATATGATTGATATAACGATATGGTTCTGTTATGTATAAAAAAGAATATGATAGATTGATAGAACGATATGGTTAGGATACGTTCATAAAACGATATGGTTAGGATGCATTCCTGTAACAGTAAGACTAGGATACGTTCATGACATGATATGATTTAGGATATGTTGGGAAATGATATGACTAAGGATATGCATATCGAAACGATATGACTAAAAGGATATGGTTATTATAGACTGATAAGATGATACGATAAGGTTATATTTAGAAAATAATATGGTTATGATAAATTGATAGAAAAACATTATGTTCATGATAGACTGATAAAACGATACAATAAGATTATGTATAGAAAACGTTATGGTTATGATAAATTGATAAAATGATACGATAAGGTTATGTATAGAAAAATGTTATGGTTATGATAGATTGATAATACGATACGGTAAGGTTAGGTATTGCTAAAGATTTGATTATGGTGGACTGATGAAACGATATGATTAGGATAAGTTTAAAAAATGATATGACTAACGTACGTTCAGATATGACTGTGATATGTATAAAAACGTTAAGGCTATGATAAGTTAGAGAATGATATGACCATGAAGTGTTTACGAAATGATATGATTATGATAGGATATGAGAATGGCAAATATATATATATATATATATATAGTAAAATGGTATGAGGATGATATGATATAGTTTATGGTACCTAATATGTGATTATTGGTATGGTTATGATATGAAATAATGTGAACCGATATGTTAAGAATATATTATGTGATGTTATGATATACGATATGATATGATACGTGCATGTTGAGAATTGTTATTTCAGGAAGTATGAAAATGTTATGTTATGATATATGTGCGACATAAATGATATGATATGATTGACATGCAAAACGACGAACTAGCATGAAATACAACCCCGACGTATGCATGAAAGATATGATAAATGATATGATAAACAATATGAGAAATGATATGAAAGATGATATAATATGTATGAAACGCTAGCGGTGTTGTATTAAATGATAATGAAAATGAAAAAATGTAGGGAAATCATACATTATTGTGTGCTCATGCATTAGGGGATACCCCTTATCTTTCACGATAGTACAGACGCGTAGTTACGAGGCAGGAAAACGATCATTATGGTTATCATAATGTTGCGATGACCAAGAAGGAGAATGATCATTATGTTTATCATAATGTTGCGATGGTCAGCACGAAAACGATTATTATGTTTAACATAATGCTGTCGAGACGGCCGCTACTTCTAACCGGTATCCAACATGGAGAGCTACCAGAGAATGCTCGCCCAATAAGAAAATGGGCCCAAGAGGTATGCGAACCAACTAATGGGTCCATACTTGCACGTGTGGGCCGTGTGTAGGAAATTAATTACACATCCAATCTGCCCATTAGGAAAATATAATATTATGATAGCTCAAATTCAATAGTAGGATCAAATATTTCTTATAATTAAGTGATGTGCTACTTCTATTTTAGGTAAAGGCAAGACATTCCTCTTCCACTGACAATGGCATCACAACTCAAGACCATAATACATACATAGGGTAGTCGCATTTATTTTTCTTAGACGTAGGCTAGAATAGGATGTTTTTAATTTAATCATATTTATTTTATTTCGTCCTTCGTTGTGTAATTTTAAAGATGTTTTCAAACACGAATGTCCATGGCTGTATTGTAAAATGAAGTTATATTTTATGAAAGTTTAAATAAGGTAAATTCTATATTCAATATTCATGATATGTTTCCAGTAGTGTCCTTCGATTAAGTAGAAAATTTAGAGTTCTTACGTCCTATTTCATAAAAGGTCAGACTCAGACTATGTATTAGAGGACCCAAATGAATATTAGGGTCAAGAAATTGCAAAACGATTTGAATTTCAAAAATGAGACATTTTGACTGTGTCATAGGAGATACGGTGGGAATGTCAAGAATTGTGGGTTGAATCCTTGTCAGAATCTCAAATATAGGTTTACCAATTCATGCCCCCCACACAACCTCTTCCAAGACAGTTATTTAGGAGTAGGATTAGTGTCGAACTCTTGTGTTGGAACTAGAAGTGAACGATTAGATGGGATGAAAAGTCATGACATGATTTATGGTTCGGATGAGAGCATGGTATCCCAACATCCACTATTGAGTTTTATACTCACTTTCGTTTTTACATATTTTCATGTAATGACTAGATGTTGGTCGAAGATGGGAGCAAATTGTGGAGCAGGTTCCATAGAGAGAGCTAAACATAGGGTCGAGAGCTTCCACCATTTTGTTTCCGTTTATGTCTTGATTGTTTTGTGTTCAACTTCCTCATGCATTTAAACTTGGAATTGTAAAAATATACGTTGGATGTTATATTTTTCAAAATCTTACGATTCTCTTGTTTTAAAAGCAATTTTTTTTAACATATTTTTACTCTATCGGGACAGCCAATGTCATGATTAGTACACTTCGAGCAATTTAAAAAATCGGTTGTGACATTGATTGATTAGAAAATTCAAAAGATCTACGGAAATCGAGAGAAAAATTTGAGCCTAAACCCATCTTCGTTAGAGCTATTTTTAAATTGAGATTCGTAGATAGCTAGAGGTTTTTTTATCGAGGGATTTTACTCGATAGAAAGTGAATTTTCTTCGATCCTCTAATTTGATCGGTTTAAGGGTCAAACGCCCTATGAGCGGAGCTGAAAACCGTATGACTGAAGGAGAGAACAAGGACATTAACTATTTTCTTAAGGAAAAAGACAGCTAATATGGTCGACTCACTTAAACTAGCCCACTAACGGTCTGACTGGACCATCTTCCTACTTCTAGCTTTTTTGAACTATTTTCTAAGACCGTGAACCATGATTTACGGTCTTACTTGTTGAATTAACTCGATACTATAAAATTACTTATTGCGTACGTGTTTATCAAATCAAGTCACTAAGATTTATCCGCTAAGCATGTAATGATGGAAATGGATATTTCAAAATTTTCTTCCGACTAAATTTAACTTTTAGTGTTATCATAATAGTACGATAGTATAAGCTCCAATGACATAAAATTAATTTGCTCTAACTCTTTAATTAATCAATTTTTATTCATAACGGTAAGTCACACCACTATAGACTTATAGTTGAAATCTTATGCAGTGTAGGACAAGCATGTCCGTAGATATAATCACTACATACGGTCGTTTCTCCATAAGTTATTCATAGTTGTACGTTGGTGATAATTTTGTTTTACTCCTATAATTTTATCATTCTTATTAAGTGTCGTTAATTCCTTGACGAAAAATTTCTTTATATGATCTAACTATAAACTAAGTTTCTTAGAAAAGTGAGAGGGTGAGGCTCTAATGCTAGTCTCATGGTCAACACTTGTCACACTCCAAATTTTTAGACTTCAAATCACCGATCGTGATGTGGATTGACGGACAAGTACAATAAATTTTCACAAGTTTAATGTTAAGGATAGTTGACCGTCACTATAAGGCAAATATCTAGATATTTGCCTTACATTACGGGTTACCATATTTGCCCTCTTATTAAAGGCAAATATATTGCATTCATTTATTATTCTTTCCTTTTATTACTATTTCCATAATATTTGTAATTTACCATATTTCTGTATTCTGAAAATAATTATAAATAAGAGAACTCTCACCCCCATTGAGGTGTGGTGATTCAGCAAACATTCACATGGTATCAGAGCCCTTTCGGTTTAACAACCCTGATCCTTTCTTCTCTATGGCTTCCGAATCTTCTTATCATCTTCTTCCTTTCAATACTCTAATCCATATGATCACCATCAAACTTTCTTCCTCCAATTATCTTCTTTGGAAAAGCCAACTTCTCCCTCTTCTTGAGAGTCAAGACATGCTGGGCTATGTCGATGGAACCAGGGTTCCACCACCTCGCTTTGAACCAGAAACCTCTTCAACACTCAACCCCAAATATTTGGCATGGAGAGCAGCCGATCAACGACTTCTCTGTCTCCTGCTCTCCTCTCTCACTGAGGAAGCCATGGCTGTTGTCGTTGGTCTCCCTACTGCACGTGATGTTTGGCTTGCGTTGGAAACTACGTTCAGCCATCAGTCGAAAGCTCGTGAACTGAGACTCAAGGATGACTTGCAGTTGATGAAACGTGGCACCAAACCTGTTGCTGAGTATGCCCGTGCCTTCAAAAAAATTTGTGACCAACTTCATGCCATTGGCAGACCGGTCGAGGACATTGATAAAGTGCACTGGTTCCTTCGTGGACTCGGCACCGAATTTTCAGCTTTTTCTACTGCTCAGATGGCTCTTACCTCTATCCCCTGTTTTGCAGATTTAGTCTCTAAAGCTGAAAGTTTTGAGTTGTTTCAGCTCTCCCTTGAGTCCTCTAACTCCACTCCTACAGCATTCACAGTCACTAATCGTGGTCGCACCCATGGAAGCCACCCTGCTTCCTTTACCAACCAGCGAGGTCGTTCTTATTCTCACAAAAATAACTCTTCTAATCGAGGACGAACCCACTCAAGTCAAGGTCGTCGACCACCTCACTGCCAAATATGCCGCAAAGAGGGCCATTATGCTGACCGCTGCAACCAACGGTATGTTCGACCTGATTCTTCTCATGCTCACCTTGCTGAAGCCTTTAACACGTCATGTTCTATTGCTGGACCCGATACTGCTGATTGGTTTCTGGACACTGGAGCTTCGGCCCATATGACTGCCGACCCATCTATTTTGGATCAGTCTAAAAATTACACGGGTAAGGACTCTGTGATTGTAGGAAACGGTGCTTCCCTACCCATTACCCACACCGGTACTCTTTCACCTGTTCCAAATATTCACTTGTTAGATGTCTTGGTTGTCCCTCACCTCACTAAAAATCTTCTTTCCATAAGTAAATTAACGTCTGATTTTCCTCTCTCCGTTACATTTACTAATAATCTTATTACTATCCAGAATCGTCAAACAGGAAGGGTGGTGGCAACCGGTAAAAGAGATGGAGGGCTATATGTGCTGGAGCGCGGCAACTCTGCTTTTATTTCAGCCCTTAGAAACAAATCTTTACGTGCTTCATATGATTTATGGCATGCTCGTCTAGGTCATGTGAATCATTCTGTTATTTCTTTTTTAAATAGAAAAGGTCATTTTTCTCTTACGTCTTTATTGCCTTCTCCATCATTATGTAATACCTGTCAGCTTGCAAAAAGTCATCGATTGCCTTATTCCCGCAATGAACGTAGGTCGTCTCATGTGTTAGATCTTATTCATTGTGATCTTTGGGGTCCTTCTCCCGTCAAATCAAATTCGGGTTTCCTTTATTATGTTATTTTTATTGATGATTATTCTCGATTCACTTGGTTTTACCCTTTAAAATTTAAATCTGATTTTTTTGATATTTTTCTTCAATTTCAAAAATTTGTGGAAAATCAATATTCTTCTCGTATCAAGGTATTTCAAAGTGATGGTGGTACCGAATTTACTAATACTTGTTTCAAAACTCATTTACGTAATTCTGGCATCCACCATCAACTCTCTTGTCCATATACACCTGCTCAAAATGGTCGTGCTGAGAGAAAACATCGTCATGTGACTGAGACTGGCTTGGCCCTTCTCTTTCACTCTCATCTTTCTTCTCGTTTTTGGGTTGACGCCTTCAGCACTGCAGCTTATATTATCAACCGGTTGCCTCCTCCACTTCTTGGAGGTAAGTCACCCTTTGAACTCCTTTATGGCTACACTCCACATTATGACAATTTTCATCCCTTTGGTTGTCGTGTTTATCCTTATTTGCGTGATTATATGCCTAACAAGCTTTCTCCCCGCAGCATTCCTTGTATTTTTTTGGGTTATAGTCCTGCTCATAAAGGGTTTCGCTGTCTTGATCCGGCCACCACTAAGCTATATATCACCTGTCATGCTCAATTTGATGAAACCCACTTTCCTGCTATCCCTAGCTCCCAGACCCAACCTCTTTCCTCTATTCCTATTTCAAATTTCTTAGAACCACATTTTCATCATATTGATTCATCCCCCCCTACCACTTCATCACCGCAAACTCCTCGATCCAGTTCATCCCCGTGTGATATTTGTTCTGACCTTGTAGATGAGTCTGTGCAGGTTGATACTTCTCTTGCAGGTTCCACTTTGCCACCTTCGACTTCTAATTCGACCTCTATTGAACCTCCTGTTGATTTCTCTTCTTTGGGCACTCATCCTATGATCACACGAGCCAAAGCTGGTATATTCAAGACTCGTCATCCAGCAAATCTTGGTATTTTGGGCTCATCTGGACTTCTTTCTGCTCTTCTTGCATCCACTGAGCCAAAAGGATTCAAATCTGCGGCTAAGAATCCTGCTTGGGTGGCTGCCATGGATGAAGAAATTCAAGCATTACAACAAAATGATACTTGGACTTTGGTTCCTCGCCCTGCTAACACCAACATCGTGGGCTCTAAATGGGTGTTTCGTATTAAATATTTGCCTGATGGATCTGTCGAGCGTTTCAAGGCTCGTCTTGTTGCCAAAGGTTATACTCAGGTTCCTGGTCTTGACTACACTGACACTTTCAGTCCGGTTGTCAAAGCTACCACTGTCCGTGTTGTGCTTTCTATTGCAGTCACAAATAAATGGCCTCTTCGACAACTTGATGTCAAGAATGCTTTTCTCAATGGAACTCTTATTGAACGTGTTCATATGGAACAACCTCCTGGGTATATTGATCCTCGATTTCCCACTCATGTTTGTCTATTAAAGAAAGCCCTCTATGGTTTAAAGCAAGCTCCTCGTGCTTGGTTTCAGCGTTTTAGCTCATTTCTTCTCACACTTGGGTTTTCTTGCAGTCGCGCTGACACGTCCCTTTTTGTCTTTCATCAGCAATCTAACATTATCTATTTGCTTCTTTATGTTGATGACATTATTGTTACCGGCAACAACTCATCTCTTATTGACAGCTTTACTCGCAAGCTTCATTCTGAGTTTGCTACCAAAGATTTGGGTTCTCTCAGTTACTTTCTTGGTCTTGAAGCTTCACCCACTCCTGATGGTCTCTTTATTAGTCAGTTAAAATATGCTCGAGATATTCTTACTCGTGCTCAGTTGCTCGATAGCAAACCAGTTCACACTCCTATGGTTGTTTCTCAACACTTGACTGCTGATGGTTCTCCTTTCTCTGATCCTACTCTCTACAGATCTCTTGTTGGCGCCCTTCAGTACTTGACTATTACGCGTCCAGATATTGCCTATGCTGTCAATTCTGTCAGTCAATTCTTGCATGCCCCTACTGCAGATCACTTTCTTGCTGTCAAACGTATTCTTCGCTATGTCAAAGGAACACTCCACTTTGGTCTTACCTTTCGTCCATCCAATGTTCCTAGTACGCTAGTCGCTTATTCGGATGCTGACTGGGCTGGTTGTCCCGATACTCGTCGTTCTACATCCGGCTATTCTATTTATCTTGGTAACAATCTGGTTTCTTGGAGTGCCAAAAAGCAACCTACTGTCTCACGCTCCAGCTGTGAATCTGAGTATCGTGCTCTTGCCACAACCGCTGCTGAACTTCTTTGGGTTACGCATCTTTTGCATGACCTCAAGGTCCCTATTTCAAAGCAGCCCTTACTCTTATGTGACAACAAAAGTGCTATTTTTTTGAGCTCTAATCCCGTTTCTCACAAGCGGGCCAAACATGTTGAACTAGATTATCATTTCCTTCGAGAACTTGTTATCGCTGGCAAACTTCGCACACAATATGTACCCTCTCATCTCCAAGTTGCTGACATCTTCACAAAGAGTATTTCTCGACCTCTCTTTGAATTTTTCAGATCCAAGCTTTACGTTCGTTCAAATCCGACGCTCAGCTTGCGGGGGGGTGTTAAGGATAGTTGACCGTCACTATAAGGCAAATATCTAGATATTTGCCTTACATTACGGGTTACCATATTTGCCCTCTTATTAAAGGCAAATATATTGCATTCATTTATTATTCTTTCCTTTTATTACTATTTCCATAATATTTGTAATTTACCATATTTCTGTATTCTGAAAATAATTATAAATAAGAGAACTCTCACCCCCATTGAGGTGTGGTGATTCAGCAAACATTCACATTTAAAAACAACACATCATTTAAACAATGAGAACAAAAACATTTATTAAAGAACAGTTTTATATTTATAAAAAAAATATTGGTGTAAAAGAAAATTGGGGATTTGGGTGCGTAATACAAACAAACGACAATCTAAGTATAAAGTGGATTGACACCCTAAGATACCCCCTCTGCAACCACATAGTTCTCGAACGCTTCTCAACTCGACTAGTAAATAAAAAATCACTTGAAAACGAAAGGTAATATCTTGTGAGTATAAAAATATTGAGCAAGCAACCTACTTGTAGGCTTTATTCACGTTCATGCCCTAGTAAGCTACTAATGAGTTCAATTTGGCTAGAATGATCAGACCAAAGTTATGCACCTATCTAAGCTTTGGGGAACCTTGAAGTTCTTGAGGTGGTTCTCATGCCTCATAAACACAATTAGGTTTGGAGGTTGTTCACCTATTTTAATATCGAAGTATCTCCTAAAAGGCTTAATGAGTTCCAGGGTGAATCAACATTTTTATTTTTCTTAGCTAGCATACATGGACTAGAGAGTGAATCATCAGTATCTTGAGTCTGAGAGGTTCGACTTCATCAGAAATTCTGAATATCATTTGTATGAAATCCTGAATATCATCTAGGAGAGCGACACCTTGTGCTAGCCAACTCTCTCAAAGGGATTTTATTATTGAGGATCGCACTGCACTCTTCATTCAGGACTACAACTTTGAACTCCTCAAATTTCTTTATTTTTGTCGCGATATCCTTGAAAAGCTGATATAATTGGGCATCTGTTGTAGGGCCTCCACAAACATAGAAATATAGACATTCTACAAATATAGATTGACTTACCTGATTAGCTTACTTTTCCCACGCCTCACTCCATGTCTCATCATCAAATTGTTGGAAGGCTACTATTTCATATATGAATTTGACATTCTTGTGAGTGGGAAGTACTTAGATTAACAATTTCTTAGCCAATGTAGGCCCAATGTTTAACCAAGATTTTGTTGGATTAATAAATAGGGAAATAGACTTAATCTTTAAGGAGTCACTTACACCCAAAAATGATTTTAAGTGTAAACGAGGATCCTCATAAGATAACCCATGAAATTGTCCAATTACTTGTAATATTTAGAACATTACTAGTTTTAATTCGAACAATGTATCTTGTCTGATTATACATGGATTCAATTATTTCACTACCGTGAAAACATAGATTATAATAATAATAATAATAATTACAAAAATAAAAATAAAAATAAATTATAATAATAATAAAATAAAAATGGTAATTGATCCTACCTTTCACATCTCCTTCCCTCTTCCTCAACCCCAGCACCTCCCTATAATAGCACAATGATCAACAAAAAAAAATTTATATGAATGAAAAGAATTTTATATGAGCTTTACTAAAAGTAACGGTTAAAAGGAAACAAAAATAAAATAAAAAGGGGAAGATTGGAACTATAATTAAAAGAAAGAAAGAAAAAATGGAAATACACAATAAGAGAAAAAAGAAAATATATGGAAAATGTTAAAAGAGGTATTAAATGATTTGTATGAAAATAAGAAACAAAGCATAACACATGGACTAATTTAAATTAGAGAAATAATTTTGTAAAAGTTCGAACTTAAAACTGATGTCATGGGTTCACATAGATTTACTTGGATTTCAATGGACATAATCGAACTTTTATGAAGGAATTCGTGACAACAATGTAAGCCAATCAGGTAAGTGATCTTACCATCGACATGCTTATATTTGATGCTGACACGTGCTCTGTGGTTCTTCAGATGTCATAAATTTGATATGTGTGAATTGTTTATGAATCGATATGACTATGATATGTTATGTATGTATTATGATATGTGAATGATATGATAAGTTTTAGGTTATAATGTGTTCAATGATATGTTTGATATAGGATACGAGAAGGATGCAATAAACATTATATAATGATATGACTAAGATATGAGTGATATAACGATATGGTTCTGTTATGTATAAAAAAAATATATGATTACGATAGATCGATAGAACGATATAGTTAGGATACGTTCTTGTAACAATATGACTAGGATACGTTCTTTTAATACTCACTATTGCTATATTTTATTTTTCAGGTGGACAGTAACAGCTGGTCATGGTAGGATTATGTTGGGTCGTGCGACTATGGAGGGGACCCATTCACCCAATCTTGTAGTTTTTTTTGCACATGTATATTTAACTTGTTTTGTTTTAATGTATTTACTTTTAATGTGTTTTATTTCTTTATTAAAAGATAAAATTTTCCCATCTTTTAATCCTTTTGTAATTATATCGTTCCGTGATTGAATGTTTCGAAAAAAAATAGGTCATTACAACCGTTCACACTACAGTACACAAGGTTCATCCTTTCCTCTTCTTTGTATCTACCTTTACAACTTTTCAAGTGGCATGGAGGTTACAAAATTATCATTTCCCCATTAGAGGTTCAAGATGATGACGTGGCTAGTTCCCTTAAACTACGCACATCACCCAAACCAGACCACCTTAGTGTTTTTTTTTTTTTTTTTTTTAACTCATCTTTATATGGGTACTCATCAATTTCTTTTTTGCTCCATAAAATAGGCTCTCTGAGGTCCTAGAAAATTCTAGCATTTTGGATACTCCAAGTACGAGAATTGAAACCCTGGTCCACATTCAACGATAAAATCAATAATAACAAGGAAGTTTCAGCTAAAATAGCTTAAATAGATAGGTGGTTACACTTTGGGGTGAACTTTAACTCATTTTTACAAATTTCCAAGCCCACTTCTACAATTATCGAAGGTGATTACTTCCGTATTAATTTTGTAATTTCTATTAACGAACAATTATTCTTTAACCTTCGATTATCTTCGAGTATCCTTACCATAGAATTAGAGTATTTCCTTCCTCTCCCTCTTCTTTCGAATAATAAAATAACTATGTAGGCAAAGTCACCAACTAAGCAAACATGTAGATTACTAATAACAACACTTTAATAGACTAAAACCACACGGTCAACATGCATTAACTACATAAAACTCTCTCATCTCTCCTATAAGTTTTAGCTCTCCATGCACACTGATTTACAAAGACGAATAAACATTTTAATCATACAAAATTAGTAGAATAAGAAAATAGAGTAAGGGATTAGAGAATAATCACTCATAAAGCTCCCTTCATTTGAGCTCTCTCATCTCTATCATTGTCTTAAGCTATCTTTCTTCGTCCATTTTTCCTTCTACTGTCGTTATCTACTGAATTAGGGTGCTTCTTTTTTCTTCCTCTCTTATTTTTAGCTACGGTAGCCGCCACCTCAGTTATTTCTTTCTTTCCATTAGGATTGAAAAGGAATTAGTCATCCACGCAACTTTTCTATTAGGTTGTCAATAATATGTGTGTCGTGCTTATTCGAACTTAAAATTTGCTTGTGATCTCCAATAAATTTTTTTGCCAAAATTGTTAGAGCAAATATGTAATATCGGAGGATAACAAGGTCTCCAAAAAGGACAAATATAGTTCTAATGAGTTGTACCAGGTTTTAAATGAAAATAATAAAGAAATGTTGGAAAATATGGGGAAATGGATAATTTTCTAATTTTTAAACAACTTGTCAGATTTTTAATTTATTATAAAGAAACAATCTCGAGGTGCTTGAGGAGGGAAAAGTGACAAATAAATAAATAAATAATATTATTAAAATGGCAAATTACCAAAATGCCCCTAAAGATTCAAGGAATTACGATTGCCCTTGTTAACCAAATTCGATCCTCTATTCTGCACATAATCTATCTCATACCTTGAAATCTATTAGGTGGATCTGATTTCAATATTTGAAATTTTCATAGGTCAGGAATGTCCTGATCGAAATAAATTTTCCAATGAAAAATCTTTAAACATAAAATCATGATGTGTTCTAGACATTTCAAAGGCGGTGATCCTTCGTCTATAAATTATGAACTATGGGCAATCGTTTGGAGCAAGAAGCAAGCAATATCAAGCATTCAATGGAGAGTTACAAGCTTTTCATTTCTGGATATTGAGTTCTCGAGTTCAATTCAATTCGAGAGCTATAGCTCACCATTCCCTCCAAATTTTATCTCACACCTTTTAAATAAGATTACCCACAAGTTCGATGATTAAAAGAAGTGCTGCAAACATCCCAATCTTGTTTTTCATTTCTTTCGCCATTAAAGAAGCTCGAAGAAACTAGAAAAAAAAGTAAATTCGAGGCTATGGGAAAATTCATCATGTGAGACTCATTCCAATCAATTTTTACCCCAAGGGAAAACTACGAAGAAGATTTGACCCCAAGAACATGCCTAATTGGAAAAAATCAGTACCAGGTAAGTTTTGCGATCAAACAAAAACTCTTGTTTATCGCAATTATTATTCAAAATTAAGATTTCTATTAGTCATAGGAAAACAAATTAATCATATAAGATAAAAGGGTCGAGTGCTAATTCATTCGAAATAAAGCTGCCCAGAAGGATCAAACTCTGCATTTTGAGTTGAGTTCCCGAACGAAGGTGGAAATCTAGAAATTGGCCGTGTCCATGCCAAGTCGTCCTTCCAAGTTTATTCCTCTAGTTTGAGATTAATATAAAGAGAAATATATTCATGATACGTAGGTCCTTAGTATTGAAACTGATCGAGTACATTTTACACTTCTTTGCCACAACAATAAATGACAGCAAAACAAATAAACTTATCAACTTAGAAGTGACATCATTGTGGCTTCAAAGTTTTCATGGTCATGAACTAATAAATTGTAACAACCTAAAATAATGCTAATATGTATTTTGTATGTATGGGTTGTGTGTTTGATGATAATAATAATAATAATAATAATAATAATAATAATAATAATAATAATAATAATAATAATAATAATAATAATAATAATAATAATAATAATAATAATAATAATAATAATAATAATAATAATAATAATAATAATAATAATAATAATAATAATAATAATATAATAATAATAATAATAATAATAATAATAATAAATAATAATAATAATAATAATAATAATAATAATAATAATAATAATAATAATAATAATAATAATAATAATAATAATAATAATAATAATAATAATAATAATAATAATAATAATAATAATAATAAAATAATAATAATAATAATAATAATAATAATAATAATAATAATAATAATAATAATAATAATAATAATAATAATAATAATAATAATAATAATAATAATAATAATAATAATAATAATAATAATAATAATAATAATAATAATAATAATAATAATAAAATAAATAAATAAATTAATTAATTAATTAAAAAAAAAAAACGACGAAAACGAAGCAGCTGCGTCAAGCAGCTGCTGTAAAGGAGGATGAGGGGCGGCGGACGCGTAGACTGGAGGCGTGGGATGGATGAGTGGATGATTAGGGGATGTGGAAGCGTATTAGAGCTGGATTAAGCTTTAAAAAGGAAGAAAAACGAAGATTTGTGATTCGCGAAAAACCCAGAAAACAGAGGAGGAAACTTTCTGAGAATTCGAGTTTTGGTTGCTTAAAATTGGACATCAATCGAGGGTAAAGGAAGAGGGGTTGTTGCTGAGGAATCGTTTGAGGAAGGGGATACAGCCACGAGCTGAATCGGACGGTAATTCGAAGGTAACGAAAAACCCACATCACCGAACCTTTAAATCTCGATATCTTGATTCATACTGCATAATAAATTACGAAATAAGGCTTGTTAGAACCGTAGTTAGGAGATCTATAAAGTTGTAGAAGAAATCAGCAAGAAATTCGAGCTGTAGAGATGAAATTTTTGCTTCGGGACACAACGGGTATTAAGGAAAAAGATTGGAAAAAATTGCAGGGAGGAGAGGTTGAAGACGAGCGCGTGAAGGACACGCGAGGCGCGTGGGAGGCCGCGAGTGGAAGTGCGACTGTGCGAGGATCAGGCGCATGAGAAAACTAACATTGACCTTGTGTTGGCACGTGAGGGCGCGTGCGAAGGTATTTTTGCTCCCGGTTTGTCCCGTTCGACTCCTTTTGACCTATCCTATCAAAATTGGTCTATACTTATGTTAGAATTGATAAAATATAGGTCTAATAGGAAGGAATTGTGTTGAAATACTATTAAACGTACATTCAAGGGGGAAAAGGAGTTCGCAACCAAGTAAGTAGCGTATCGATCTTTGAACTAGTTCTTAACTTGTTTTACAACATGTGAGTATGTTGTTTACCTGATTAAGAGCTTAATATGTTATGATGAGCTTTGATGATATTAAGTGTTTATTGTATATTGTGACTGCTTGCCTGTGATGTAAGCATAATATAAATGATTGTCAGAATGTTCTATGTGTTGATCATGATACATGTATGGAAGCATGCAGTAACTGTGAGTATGTTATGCATGTTAATGGAAAGGTTATGACTCTAGATATGCTTATTGGTGGTTGAGCTATGGCTTATTTATATGAGTATGATAATCTACTAATTCCCGCGGAGTTCCTGGCCAACGCGCTGTGTGCTAAGTCAGGGAGCATGAGTACTCCTGACCGTTGGTATATGAGATAAACAGGCCACCAGAGCAATTAGTAGACGGGCCGTATTTGACCGAGAGCGAGTCTTACATACGAGTCCGAAAATTCTAAGTAAGCATATCGAAGGAGAGTCAGTAACCTAGCTGGAGGTAGCTGAGATACCTCATTAACGAATAGATGACCCTAGTAAGAGAACTAGGAGTCAGTGATGAATAAAACGTAAAAACACCTGGAAAGATTAGTTATGAACCCGTGAATGATAAGCTAGCTACTTACTGAGTAATCTAATTACTCATCAGAATTATTATAACTTTTCTTTCCAGATGTAGATGCTGCAGGCCAGCCGAGGACGAGACCAGCGGGCTAGAGACTACTGGGAATCCATGTCTGGGTCTGTTATTATGTTTCCGTTGTCAAGAATTTACCTTAGTCGTTTTAAGTTTTTTAAAAGTACTGTTTTTTTTTAAAATATTTTACTGGATGTTTTTTTTGAAATACTTGAAATTTTATGATTGGATATCAGAGTCTCTTAATTATTGTCGATGTTAACTCCTGTTAATCGTTGACGATAAGCGGGTGTTACATAAATAGTCAATATTAAAAACCTCATGATACCGAATCCATGAAAGTTTCAGTACTATATAATGATTAAATTCATTGGGAAGGACACGGTCTACACTACCTTGCCATATATGAGCACACCCTTCCTTGAATTGAGTGGTCAATTCCATGGGACCGAACTCCCACTTTCCAAAAGCAGCCAGAACATCTTGGTGAAGAGATTCATATTCACCTTGTCATGTTATTTCATCCTGGAATTGGTTGCAAAAGAAATGTCAGAACATACAAATATTACAGCTTTGGCAAACCAACTAGCTTAAACATATGTTCCCCTGCCTTTCAAAATACGCCTTCCGCTAATGATGGATAGTTAACAATAGTTTTTATGGGTGGTTTTTAATAGCTTTTATGGGTGGTTTTTAGTAAATGATGGGGGAGAAGGCTAGAGACATTGATGTTGATGACATTGATGTTGAGGATCATTGGGAGAGGAGTCCCACGTCGGTTAATTAAGCTATTGATCATGAATTTATAAGTAAAAAATACATCTCCATTGGTACGAGGTCCTTTATGGAAACCAAATGCAAAGCCATGAGAGATTATGCTCAAAGTGGATAATATCATACCATTGTGGATAGTCGTGGTTCGTAACATGGTATCAGGGACATGCCACTCACTTAGCCATATCACTAGAATACTTAAATGTTGAACAAAGAATTTGTGGGTCTCGATGTGTAGTCAAGAGTGACTAAAGTGTCCAATAAAGGGTGTACTTTATTCGAAACTCGATTAAGGGGAGGTTGTTCGAGAACTCCATAGGGCTCAGGGAGGCTTTATGGTGTACATTGTTTGAGGGGAGGATTGTTGAGGACCGTTTGGGTGTGGAGTCCCACATCAGCTAATTAAGGGGTTGATCATGAGTTTACTAGGAACATCTCCATTGTTATGACCATTTAGGATTTAGGGTTTAGGGTTTAGGGAAACCAAAAGCAAAGCCATGAAAGCTATGCTCAAAGTGAACAATATAATATCATTATGGAGAGTCGTAGTTCCTAATTAGGTTCATATTAGCAGGAACAACGGCTTCTTTTGAAACCAAAAGCAAAATCACGAGAATTATCGGACAGTTATCTAGAGTGTCTATTATCTTGTTTAACAACTCTAAATCGTAATCAATGAACATGCCTTCGCTCAACATTGATGGGAACTATTTCTGTTGGTCCACCAATAGTATATCCAAGGTGTGTAATGCGCATTCCAAAGGTGAACTGAAATAATAGAGGAAGCTTCCTAAATGACTGTTTTGCTAAAGTCGGTGGAATGGAAGGCCACCAATAATTCACGAAAGGAACTATCAGGAAAGCTCCTAGGAGTCTGTAAATTATATAATCAATTAGCTCACCCAAAAACAATAATTCATGATCATTTTGAAAACATCAAATTAAAATACCTATGTGAAATGTATTTCAGATAGATCCAAATCGGGTACGCTCCCAATGAACATGTAAAATTTGCCAAGCTCCAATTTATCAGTTAATTCTTCGATGTCAAGTGCTTCAATCTTTGTCGAGCGTGATGGATATGGATCACTCTCTCCGTAACCAGCTCGGTCATGTAATATTATGCATGCGTTGTGCTTCTCCATAAGTTCCTAAAACAGATTGAATACAACTTTTAAAAAAAAGAATGAAAGTTGAAGAAGATGAAGAACAATGTGGTACTTGAGAAGCAGCTAAGTGCATATGTCGGGAGTCATTATAGCCATGAGAAAGAATGATCTTGTGTTGAGCCTTTTCCTTAGGAACTCCGAATTCTCTGTGGGCCAAATGTCTTCCATCATTGAGTTTGACTCTACCCAAAGTCAGTGGAGGACCATTTTGTGATCCACATATTTTTGGAGGTGGCGGTTTCAGTGCTTGATAAACCGATCCAACTAAACCGGCTGCAAATGCTACTACTATTGGTATGATCATCTGTCTTACAAAAAAATAAATAAATAAATACATTCAAGATTGTTAGAGTCGTACGTTAGCTAATTAAGAAGAAGATCATAAATATACAAGGAAAGATTGCTATCTCCATTGACATGAATTTCTAAGGGAACCAAAAGCAAAAGTACGATGAGAGCTTATACTTAAAGTGGGTAATATCATATCAATGTGGAGGTTCATCGTTCTAATTAGTGGTATTAGATCCATTCTCTTGTGTTCAATTAGTCAAGTTAAGAAAATCATCAATTGTTGAACAAAAAAGTTGTGAGTTTTGAAAGTGTAGTCACATTGACTCAGGTGTCAAACAAATAAGTTTTGATTCTCAAAAGTATAGTAATAGTAAAGATTCGTGGTACTGTACTCTAGGTAAGAAGAGTTGTCTAAATAATGTCAAACAAATAGATATTATTGGTTAAGAGGAGATGTGTACTTTGTTCGAGGACTTTAGAGAAGAACGTGTCTTCAATATTTTCTTCGAGAAGAGGATTGTTTGAGAATCATTCAAGTCCAACATTGATTAATTAAGGAGAAGTTCATTAGTATATAAATAAGAAACACTATCTCTATCAACTATCAAATGTTTATAACAACGTCCCATAACTCAGAAAACTTAAATAATCAAAAGAAGAAAATGAATAAGATTAAAAAGGAATAAAAGGAGGGAATTGAAACGCACCAGAACGAAGTGAGGAACGTGGAAGGTCAGCGCGGATCTCTGTGGAGTGACAACCAATGGTTTGGTTCCTTTATAGCCTGAATGGCATAACCCATATCATATTCTCCATTCATTATCAAGAACTCAATAGCAAATCCTAATAAAGGCAATTCCATGTATGCCAATATAAGAGAGTAAAGTATATACTAAAAGTATTTAAGCCATTAGTTACGTATTTATGCAAACAATTTACGTATTTCTTTCCTCTAAATGTTGTTTTCATTATTTGCGTTGGCGTTTACCATTTATGGTAAGGGAAAACAACATTTATTATGCAGGTAACACGTTTTTTTAAATTGGATTGGTATGTGATTTGTACATATATTTCAACATGACCTTCAATTACGACCTAAGAATTGGAAATGTAATGAGAGCATTGAATTCAATAATAAATCATTCAAGATAAGTGTAATATTTCAAAAAAAAACAAAACAGTTGAAAATTCGAGGGGTTTCATTGGTTGGTCATTAGAGCGATCCCTCAAGAAGAGTTGTTTAATTCTACGTCCACATAAAACCGAAAATATAGACCAAGTTTGACATAAATGTTTGGTTGTTCTTGATTGTAATGTTTTACGGTCATGCAGCGTCTTCGACACCGATTTTCGACGAGCACACAGTGATCCCAACGTCGACAACCTTACTTCTACTCCGTTCTTCCTCCGGAAACAGCAACTCTAACGTTCCGAGAAACCCTCCAAAATACCGAATGAATCAACCCACTCGATTTACTTGTAAGGTGCTTTTGGTACTACCCTAGAAACTTAAAGATAACGCAAAATCAAGTAAAAATGTAAGGATTAGCCCAAGGACCACGAATTAAGAACCTAAACATAATATTTTTCTCGAGAATCACAAGTTATAAAATTAACCCACTAAATGCCATTTCCTGAATATGAAATTTTAATGGAGGCCTAATACCATAAATAAGGGTGTATGCAAAGTTTTACGTACATAGGAGCATATCTAAGCCTTAAACCAAAAAAGAGGGAAAAATTATCCAAATGCTTCAATGATGCCCGTATGTTCATGACTAAGATGGACTCCAAATTACTAAAAATTTATATGAGCCCTATTTATAAGATTATGGATGACTTCACTTCCTTTTAAAATCATTAGAGTATGTTTAAAGGCATAGATTTAAACTTGGGTAGAAAAAGCCAAAATATCCCTACTATGTCAATAATATTTCGACATAAAATTTTATAGGAAGCTTATTTATGCTATTATGAATGACCCTAATGAACCTTGTGTAAAAATTCATAGTTGTGAAGAATTCCAACTGACATTATATTTTTCATGACACTCATTCATTATGGATTTATAATGTTTCTTTACGGTTAAGAACCAGATAAAGTAGGCTAGTTCCTAAAAATGTAAAACCCGTACCATTCTATTCAAATCTGTCTTATGTCCTAAGTCACCGTAAATGTAATAACAAAAACAAACAAATAGAAAAAAAATAGAAAACAAAATAGGAAAATGAAAATTTTGTCCCATATTACTTAAAGTAGAGAGGGTTGGTCTGTGTATAAAAGGGAGGTCCCTCACTTTATTTTATCATCTCATTTCAATGGTTCGAACCCAGTCAGAGAATACATTGTCTAACAACTCTAGGTTAGCATTTTATTAGGTTTAGTTAGTTTATATTATATCAAGTGAGCTAATTCACATAGTAGAATGTCAATCTACCGTTGTGGAATTAAATTTTAGATAGAAGCTAGCATCAAAACATCGTAGTAGCTTCGGCCGAAGCCAACCAAGTAAGTATCCCTACCATAAGTTTGGTTATAATTGTATGCTGAATGATGAAACGTGCCCGTGGCTTGGCACGTGTCATATACTCATATATGTAAATTATTATGATATGATATGTGTATATGAATATTATGTTGTATGTGATGAATTGATATGGTTACGATATGATATGTTAAGATATGATATGTTCGAAGACATGCTTAAGTTATGCTATATTACTGTTATGATATATGATATTATATGCATAATATATGATATGATTGACATGAATGATATATGATATGATTGGCACGCAAAATGACGAATTAGCATGGGATACAACTCTAATATACGCCTTGAAGATACGATAAAAATGATATAATAAATGATAAGATATGAAGGAAAATGTAAGAGGGGTTGTGATACATGATAATGAAAAAGAAAAAATGTTGGGACCTCATGCATTATTGTGTGTTCATGCATCGAAGGATGCCCCTTCCTCTTTTACGATAGTACGAACGCGTATGCTACGAGGCTAGGAAATGATCATTATGTTTTCCATAATGCTGTCATGACGGCCTCTACTTCTAATGGATTTTCGGCATCAACAGCTACTAGAGAATCCTCGCTCGACCAGAAAGGGGCCTAGGAGGTGTGCGAATTGACTAGTGGGTTCATACTCGCACTTGTGGACCATGTGTAGTAAATTAAATACACATCCAATTGCTGACTTATGATAGCCGTAGTAGGAAAATAGGTTGATGCGATAGCTCATTCATGATTTGTATGTCCTTGCAATTAACTCCAATAGGGGTCACTAAGTATTTCTTAAAATGTTCAAGTCATGTGTTACTCTTATTTTTAGGTAAAAGCAAGACTCCCCTATACGGCTGACAGTGGCATCTTCAACCTAGGAGACCGTGACATATACATATGGTAGTTGTACTTAATTTCTTAAGACTTAGGTTAGAATAGAGTGTTTTAATTTTAACGTTTATTTATTTCATTTACTATTTCGTTGTGTTGTTTTAAAAATGTTTTCGAATGCGTCAGTCCATAAAAGTGTTTTAAGATAAGTTTATGTTTTATTATAAAGTTTAAACACTTATTTCCACACAAAATAATTATGTTAGGATGACGGTAGCCACTCTAGATAAATAGAAATCTAGGGTAGTAATACTAGACTGCCCCATATTTAAAACAACTTGATCCTATATTTTTCCTCACCAAGGTAAGGTGTCCTATGTAACCACTGTAAAAATAAAAATAAAAATAAATTATAATAATAATTAAAAAAAAATTGGAAGGCCTCATTCCTTTCATCTCACCACTCCTTTCCTAAAATCCTTAAAAAAACAAATAAAAAAAGGTTTAAGGTGGAAGGAGATATGTCATTTAAGAAGATAAGGCTAATCGGTTAATTTTAGATTAGGGATCAAATGAAAAGAATTTTGTATGAAATTGTATAAAAATTATGAGAAGGAAACAAACATAGATAAAAGGGTTACATTGTGATTCTAATTAAAAGAAAAAAAAAAGAAATACACAATAAGAGAGAAGAAAATATATAGAAAATGATAAAAAATGTATTAAATGGTTTGGATGAAAATAATACTATAACAAACATATATGTATAAACATTTCAAGACATAATTAATTCAAATACTCTATCGTTCTCATTAAGTATAACACATGGACCAACGTAAATTAGAGAAATAATTTTGTACAAGTTTGAACTTCAAACTGATGTCATGGGCTCACATAGATTGACTTAGATTACAATGGACAGAATCAAACTTTCAATAAGGATAAATTTGTGACAACAATGTAAGCTAATCAGGTAAGTGATATTACCATCGACATACTTATATTTGATGCTAACGTATGCTTTGTGGTTTTGCATGTGTCATAAATTTAATGTGTGAATTGTTTATGAATCGATATAACTATGATACGTTGTGTATGCATTATAATATGTGAATGATATGATAACTCTTACGTTATAATGTGTTCTATGGTATGTTTGAGATAGGATACGATAAGGATGCGATAAACGTAATATAATGATATGACTAAGATATGATTGATATAATGATATGGTTATGTTACGTATAAAAAAGAGTATGATTATGATAGATTGATAGGACGATATGGTTAGGATACGTTCTTGTAATAACATGCCTAATTGAAAAATTTAGTATCACGTAAGTTTTGGGATCAAACTCAAACTCAAATTCTTGTTTATCGACCATATTTTTCAAAATTAAGGTGTCTATTAGCCTTAGGGAAATAAATTAAACATATATGATGAAAGGGTCGAGGGCTAATTCGTCCAAAATATAGCTGCCTAGAAGGATCAAACTCTACGTTCGAAATTGGCCACATCCATGCCAAGTTGTATTTTCCAATTTTATTCATCTAGTTTGAGAGGAATATAAGGAGAAATACATCTAGATATGGAAGTCGTTACATTAACCTAAGAAATTTATCTAGCTAGAAGTGACCTCATTATGGCTTCAAAGTTTTCAGGGTCATAGACAAATAAATGGCCAACATTAGGAACTTCATGATACCGAATCCATGGAAGTTTCTGTACTACATAATGATTAAGTTCATTGCAGATGACACGGTCGGCACTACCTTGCCATAAATGAACCGACCCTTCCTTGAATTGATTGGTCAATTCCATGGGATCGAACTCCCAGTTTGCATAAGCAACCAGAACATCTCGGTGAAGAGATTCATATTCACCTTGTTGTGTTACTTCCTGAAAATGGTTGCACCCCAAATGTTAGAACATACAAATATGAACTAGCTTAAACATATGTTCTCCATCAAAAAAGCCTTTTTGAGAATATGTCTTACGGCTAATGACGAATAGTTAACGATAGCTTTGATGGATAGCTTTGTTAGAATATGTAATAATGAGGTCACTATTTTAGTAAATGATGCGTAGAAGGGTAGTGACATTGATGATGAGGATCGTTGGGAGAGTAGTCCCACATCGGCTAATTAAGGAGTTGATCATGAGTTTAGAAGTAAAGTCCATTGACATGAGGTGTTTAGGAAACACCAAAAGCAAAACCAAGAGAGCTTATGATCAAAGTGGACAATATCATACCATTATGAAAAATCATGATTCCTAACGTGGTATCAGAGCCATGTACTTAACTTAGTCATGTCAATAGAATCCTCAAATGTCGAACAAAGAAGTTGTGAACCTTGAATGTGAAGTCAAAAGTGACTAAAGTGTCGAACAAAGGGTGTATTTTGTTCGAGGGTTCCAAAGAAGAAGTCGAACCTCAATTAAGGAGAAGTTATTCGAGGGCTCCATAGGCCTCTAGGAAGGCTCTATGGTGTTCTTTGTTCGAGGGGAGGATTGTTGAGAATCATTGGGAGATGAGTCCCACATCGGCTAATGAAGGGGTTGATCATGGATTTATAAGTAAATAATACATCTCCATTGGTATGAGGTATTTTGGGGAAACCAAAAGGAAAGCCACGAGAGCTTATGCTAAAAGTGGACAATATCATACCATTATGGGGAAACCAAAAGGAAAGCCACGAATTCTTAATTAGGTTCATATTAGCAAGAACAACGGCTTCTTTTGAAACCAAAAGAAAAAATGCGAGAATTACCTGATTGTTATTTTGAGTGTCTATTATTTTCTTTAACAACTCTAAATCGTAATCAATGAACATGCCTTCTCGGAACATTGATGGGAACCATTTCTGCTTGGTCCACCAATAGTATATCCAAGGTGTGTAATGCGCAATTCCATATGTGAACTGGAATAATAGAGGAAGCTTCCTAAATGACTGTTTTGCTAGAGCCGATGGAATGGAAGGCCACCAATAATTCACGAAAGGAACTACCAGGCAAGCTCCTACGAGTCTGTAAATTATATAACCAATTAGCTCACCCAAAAACAATAATTCATGATCCTTTTGAAAACAACATATTAAAATACCTGTGTGGAATGTATTTTAGACAGCTCCAAATTGGGTACGCTCCCAATGAAAATCCGATTACGTAAAATTTGCTGTCGAGCTCTAATTTATCGGCTAATTCTTCAATATCAAATGCTTCGGTCTGTGCGGAGCGTGATGGATATGGATCGCTCTCTCCGTAACCAGCTCGATCGTATAATATTATGCATGCGTTGAGCTCCTCCATAAGTTCCTATAACACAACATGATTGAATACAATTTTTGTAAAAAAGAATGAAAGTTGAAGAAGAAGAAGAACAATGTCGTACTTGAGAAGCAGCTAAGTACATATGTCGGGAGTCATAATAGCCATGAGAAAGAATGATCTTGTGTTGAGCCTTTTCCTTAGGAACTCCGAACTCTCTGTAGGCCAAATGTCTTCCATCATTGAGTTTGACTCTACGCGAAGTCAGTGGAGGACCATTTGGTGATCCACATATCTTTGGAGGTGGCGGTTTCAGTGCTTGATAAACCCATCCAACTAAACCGACTGCAAAAGCTACAACTATTGGTGTAATCATTGTCTGAGGAAAAAAAAAAAATTGATGATGGTGGGAGTCCTGATTAATTAAGGAATGATGATGGATATACAAATAAATGAGGCTATTTTCATTGACATGGATTTTGGAAAAACTAAAGCAAAACTACGAGAGTTTATGCTTAAAGTGGATAATATTATACCCATGTGAACGTTCGTTGTTCCTATTAGTGGTATAGATCCATGGCCTTATCTTAAATAAGTCATGTCAAGAAAATTAAACAAAAAAGTTGTGAGTCTTATACCAATGTGAATGTTTGTTGTTCCTATTAGTGGTATCAAATGCATGACCTTATCTTAAATAAGTCATGTCAAGAAAATTCTCAAATGTCGAACAAAAAATTGTGAATCTTAAAAGTTTAGTCAAATTGACTTAGGTGTCAAAGACAAGTTTTGAGCCTTGAAAGTGTAGTCATAGTAAAGATCTGTGGTACTCTAGGTATGATTGTTTAAGACGAGGCTGAATGTGTACTTTGTTTGAGGGCTCTAGAGAAGAATGAGTCTTCAAGGGAGACTCAATAGTGTACTTAGTTCGTGGGAAGGATTGTTTGAGAATTGTTGGACTCTTAATCAAGGAGAAGATCATTAATATATAAGTGAGAAACAATATTTCTATTAGTATGAGTTTTGCTCGAGAACACTAAAAATAAAGCTATGAAAACTTCTCGAACAATAGCATGTTTAATATGTTTAATAGTAAACACAGAATCTCCTATATACAATAGCATGTTTAATAGCATATTTAGTTTATGATTATACTCTACTTAATCATTTTTCATATTGTTTAACAAAAGTAGCTTTTCACTTGCTGAAAAATGTAAAATGCTGCAGAGTACCGAAAGAAAACACTCAACCAAGATAGGGAAACTTAGGGTTATCACGGTTATGCTTGTCTAAGGCGTGTTGCCTCAAACTCTCGCCTTGTACTACTTTATCGCTGTCTTTTACTACTTTCATGTTGATAATTTCCTTCTTGTTTTTTCTAAGAGTATGACGTTTCATCATATCTATACCTAATAGATATGAAATGCCTCTGATTGTACTATGGAGAGACGTGACTAGTTGTCAAATTCTCCCTACCAGAAAAGTTATATACTACGTAAGCCACCGTTGTTTTTTTTACTTGTACGCTATATAACAGCGTTTTGAATCTCTCTTTCAACCTTGCTTTCAAACTCACTTCCAAAATTTCTCTACCCGCTTTCTAAAACCTTCTTCTCAAATCAAGGCCAAAGGCTCGAGCATACGTTGTCCAGTCATAAGCTATGCGATCCAAAGTCGGCTTGATCACTCAATGCTAAGAGTGAGTGCCGCATAAACATGAAATTCGCGGTTAAGAAAACGGCGATTGTGACACATAGCAATCTATAATCAAAACAAGAAACTCACAAACTTAACCAAGAAGAAAATGGAGAGAAGATTAAAAAGAAGGGAATTGAAACACACCAAGATGAAGTGAGGAGCGTGTAAGGGCAGCGCCGATCTGTGTGTTGTGACAACCAATGGTTTGGTTCCTTTATAGCCTGAATGGCATAACCCATATCATATTCTCCATTCATTATCATGAACTGAGTAGCAAATCCTAAAAAGGCAATGCCATATATGCTAATTTAACATAGTTAAGTGTTTTGGTTACTTGCGTTGGCATTTTCCATCTATGGAAATAGAAAGTCTATTTTTCGGCATGTAAGACACTTTTTGAAATTGGATTGGTAAGTTGCTGTACATTATTTGAACACAACTTCAATTACAACCCATTGAAGAAAAGAATTGGAAAAGTAATGAGAACGTTAAATTCAATAATAAATCATTATCTAGATAAGTATAATACTTCAAAAAAAAAAAACCAAAAAAAAAAAGTTGAAAATTGAAAATTCGAGGATTTATTGGCCGGTCATTCGGTAGGGAAGAGTTTCTTTAATTCTATGTCCATAAAAGACCCGAAATGTAGACCGAGTTTGATATAAACTCTTGGTTGTTCTTGATTGTAATGTCCAAATAAGATTGTAAAAGAAATTAGAAGGAAGAAATTGGGTTTCAACCAATTAAGCTCGAATCAATTCCTACGTATTCATAAATGGATTTCCAACATGTTTTCTTGAAGGCTAAAAATGGCTAAAATATATTCCCAATTCGAGTTTTGATAGCCCTATTCGATGGAAGAAAAGGAAATTCAATTCTTCCCACGAAGTCTTTCCTATTTAGTTATGAAGGTCCAAAGAGGAACTTTGTAGAAGCCTTGAAGAAGTTGAGCTCTAGACAAGGAGAATTTGAGGAAATTTGGTATCGGATAAGTTTTTAGTGAATTGGGGGAGAATTCAAAATTCTTCATCTAAGTTCAATTCAAGTCAATTTCGTATATATCACAAGTAGCAAGAAATAAGTAAATTATCGATTCCGTCGAAAACTTATCTTTTTGTTAATTTTATCGTTGAAAATTGAGTGAATTTTTGGGTAACATTCAAATGGGTGTCGACGATTTTAACTAATTAAGCAAAACTAATACAGAGTGTCACTACTGTCGAATAACAGGAAAATGATGAGAAAATCAACTATAATGATTAAGGTTCGGTAAAGAGAGATTAAATAGATAAGTTGTTGAGTTTTGTGTAGACTTTGGTTCCTTTTAATAGATTCTCAAGCCCACTTCTGAGTGCATGATGATTATGTCCATAATCATTGTAATTTCTGTTAACAGGGTTTTTGGATAAAAAAAATTTCGTAACCCTTCTATTACCTTTCAAGTCTCCTTGCAATAGAACGAGAGTAGTAAAGAGAATTTCATTGTTCTCTCTTCTCCCAAATAAGAGAACAACTATGTATGTAAAGTAGCTAATTAAACACACATGTAAATCATTAACAACTCCTTAATAAACTAAAATCATACCATCAACCTATTTAAATCGTATAAAACTCTCTCGCCTCTTCTATAAAGTTTAGCTCTCCATGCAAACTGAATTAAATATAGGAACCCATGTCTTAATCATATAAAATTGATAGAATAAGAAAAGAGAGTAAGGAAATAGAGAGTTATCCAGTTTTGTTGTCATTCTTCAATGGAAGTTCTCTTTCCTTAGCTCTCACATCCACCCCTTTGCGCTAATCTATCCTTCTTCGTCTTCTCTTCCTTCTGCTATCAAACAATTGGATTAGGGTTTTTATTCTTCTCTGGTCTCACAGCAGCGGAGACTCTACTGTCTAATCCGATTTTTTTCTCCAAAGTGTGTGCCCCTCCTCTTGGTTTTCTTTTTCCTTTTATATATTGAGCATGAGTTCCCCTTTAGGGCTGAAAATGAATAAGTTATCCATCCGTTCCTCATTGGAATAACCCACTTGGACTACTGATGTAGATTTAAAATTTTCATGTCATCTCCCATTTGTTTCCGAATTTGCTACTCCTTCATGGTTCAACATAAATGTCTAAAATTTTACCACATAACTCAATTAAATGTAAAACTAAGATCGATTTATGCCAAATCATATTTTTTTCACGTTAGACCACAATAAACGATTTCATGTGAGTAGAATAAATGGGGTAATAAATGAGAAAATAGTGAATAAGAGGGTAAATATTAACTAAAAAAAGACTTGATATGACTCTACTCTTAGAGAGTTACGAGTGACTAAAGGATGTTTTTTTTTTAATGAAAAAATTGGAGGCTAAGGAGACCTAGAACGTTGAGCTATGGACCCAATAAAGGTTCAAGTGACTCCCAGTGATTCTCTTTTGTTTTTTAGACCTCTTCTAGACCAATTCTCAAAACTCCTTGATTCCTAACTTTATGTTCCTACAAGTCCTATGTAACAACATCGAGAGAGATTTGAGCATTTAGAGTGCAAGAACGAAGGTCCCAAACTGAATTGAGCCGCAGCTACTTTGATATCTCTTTGAGAATCATTTATAAGATGCTTTTGGTACTCCCCTACAAACTTAAGATAACACAAAATTAAGTAAAAAGGTAAGGATTAAACCAAGAATCTTGAGTTAAAAATCTAACCAAACGTTTTTCTTGAAAATTACAAATTATAAAATTAATCTACTAAATGGCATTCCCTCCATATGAAATTTTAATGGAAGCCTAATACCATAAAATAAGGGTGTATGCAAAGTTTTACGAACATAGAAGCATATTTAAGCTCTAAACTAAAGATAAGGGTAAAATGACCAAAATGCTCTAACGATGGCCATATGTTCCTGACCAAGATGGACTCCAAATAACTAAAAATTTATTATGAAGTCTATTTATAAGATTATAGATGAATAAGCATTGAAGTATGTTTAAGGCATAAATGAAGACTCAGATAGAAAATACCAAAATATTCCTATTGGTCTTTATGATGTTTCAAGGACTAAATGGTCTCCAAATGACAAAATTTTATATGAGGCTTATTTATGATATTATAGATGACGGTGCATAATTTTAAAGGTATTTTACACTCAGATTAGAGCAGAAAATAACAAAAATGTCCCTAATAAACCTGGTATGAGAATTCATGGTTTTAATGAATTCCAAATGGCATTATATTTTTGATGAGATTCATTATGGATCTATAATGTTGCTCTAGGGTTAAGAGCCAAACAAACCCGCCTTATGTCTGAGACACTGAGACACTCAAACTACTGTGTAGCACTCCACTCAAACCTGCCTTATGTCTTAAGTCAGTCTATACCTCAAGATATGCAGCACATCATGATCATATATTTTTCCTCACAAAGGTAAGATGTCCTATTTCATAGAATGCCAAATTTAGACTATGTTTTAGGAGATTTAAAGGAATACTGTGGCCGAATAATGCAAAATTTGATATTAAATCCTGATTTGAATTTCAAAGACATTTTGATCATGTGTAGGAGATGCGGTGGAATGTCAAATATAAGATTTCAAGTTCACGTTGTTTACCATCTACATGACTTAGTAAGCCCTTCCGAGGGAGTGATCCAAGGAAGTGATTTACGAGTAGGATTAGTGTTAACTATTGTGTAGGGACTAGAAGAGGACAACTAGAAGGAATCTACTCTACTCTCCTTAAATCTATTCAAGGACGATGGATCATACAAGTGCATGAACTAGGGCAAGGCAACAAACTGACCAAAATAAAGAACTCCGAACCAAGAACTTAACAATTATGCTTCTATTTTATAAATTTACGACCCTAAGACTAGAACCTAAGGATCAAGGTTCTTAAAAAAAAAGTCATGACATGTCTTATGGTTGGGATTAGAGGAGGGTACCTATAACGCCCCTAATTTTCTAAACCTGCTTAGTGACATCACCCATGCATACAATAACTCATTATGCTGAAGCTCATCGTAAATAACCTTGGAAAACACAGCAAAGTATTTCATAAAGGTCAAAAAAATCCAAACATACATATCTCTGAAAATAAAACCTTCTTGAATTCAGAAACTCTAAATAAAAAGAATGTTCAATACTATAACTTAAAAACAGTTAAACAAACGTAAACTACTAATAATGCACCCTCTTCAACTACCATGGTGTCCTCAGCTCCACCGTCAGCCGTACATTGGTGTCTTGCCTTTACCTGAAAAATGTAGGAACCTTTCATAACAAACCTCGGCTAAACCTCATGCAATTTATCAAAATAAACCCCAACACAATCTTTCTTTGACGGTTAGGAACTATACTGGCCTCAGATTATAAAAATAAGGGCAGAAACAGCTTCAGAAGGGCTGAAAACCTAGGAATTGATATATTATAGAGATACCGAGCCGATAAGCCGAGCCGTCGAGTCGACCAACTAAGCCGCCAAGTCGAGCTGCGGGAATTGACGGAGCCGAGCCGACGTACACGCCAAGCCAAGCCGAGAGGAGCCGCGCTGACACCTGATTTGGGTGGTGCGAGCCCGCGGTACACAGACGTTGAAACCCGACCCGATCCAATCCCTCTTCTTCCTTACCCGAAAGACACAAAAACCCTAAATGCGATTTTCCCTTTTCGATTACGACAAGACTTCGACGCTTACGCTCATCCCTGCTGTCGTTTCGTCTGCCACTCCTCATTGTGCAACGCTCATGACGTTACTCCGCTTCTATGCAAAAATCCTCACTGAAAACTCGAAGCCTTGCGTACGTCTCATGATTTTCCATTATTCCTTCGAGTTTCTTACTTGGATTGTTTTGCACGTCTACTCATTGATAATTATTTGGTGATATCCTCTCCAAAAGTTTATAAACCTCAACATAATCTTTTGACAGGATGGCTCCATTTGCAAATGCATCGACGACTTGCTTGGTTGCGTTGTTCAACCCATTGTAGAATGTCTACATTTGTATGCAATGAGCTATACCGGGATGAGGGTGTTTTCAATCTTTCCCACTCCTCGCACTCAATATCTCATCATCAAATTGTTGGAAGACTACTATTTTTTATATGAATTTGACATTTCTTGTGAGTGGGAAGTATTTGATTAACAATTTCTCAGCCAATGTATTCCACGAGTTAATTGTTCTGGTAGGCAGAATGTTTAACCCAGATTTTGTTGCATCCCTTAATAAACAGGGAAACAGACTTAGTCTTATCACCTCATTCTTAACTCCTTGAAATCTAAAGGAGTCACCTGCACACAAAAATGATTTTAAGTGTAAACGGGGATCCTCAAAAGACAACCCATGAAACTGCCCAATTATTTGTAATATTTAGAACATCACTGGTTTTAATTCGAACATGGTTGTTAGTAAATCTGACCTGATTATGCATATATTCAATTCTTTCACTGTTATGAAATTTTATGTTCTAATCGCTCTTTTTTTTATCATTTGTTAGAGTCGGAGCGAGCAATACCTAGCAAGGACAAATACTATTCACCTTTGTTCTCGTCATCTATGTTGCAATGTTCTTTCCATTTTAGGATCAAATGAAAATTCTTGTCAATGTATCGTTCATACACTCCCCAACTTCTGTTTTTTGCTATCAGCCGTTGTGTTGTCTCTCCTACCTAACTTGCAGTTCTACAAAAGAAATTGAGGAAAAAAAAATCAATTAAACTCTCCATAATAATGCCAAAAACTTGATTGCTTGTAAAGGTATATAGAAAATGGTAATAAGTAAATTATCAATTCTACGTGTTAGATGAATTCTTACTAAGTATGAGTAAATGGGTGTTGTTTGATGATAACCATTACCCTTAATTACTAATAATTTTGTGTCTAAAGTGTTCATAATATAAAGCCTGGAATAACGATTTCTAACACTTTTTGAATCACTCAAACAGAAGCTAAAATGAAAAATTTAGAAAATATCTAAGATGAAATTGTTGGATCGGTATGGCAACCCTAGAGGGGGGGTGAATAGGGTTTTAACGATAAAAGTGTTTAAACTTGATTAATTTTTTCTAATTATAAAACTTTTTACAAATAAGTAGAAGATGATAATTACTCAAACAAAATAATTCAAGTCAAAACAATAATCAAGTAGAACATGCAATAAATCATAATAATAATCTTGAAATTAAATAGTAAAGAGTTAGAGAAAATGACACCGTAATTTTATAGTGGTTCGGTCAAACTCGACCTACTCCACTCCCCAAGCGCCTCTTGGGAATTTGAATAAAGAACTTTTCCGACTCTTTCCACGGATCAGAGCCAAACTGGTACACCGCTCTTTTTACGAGTTCAAGAGCAAACTCAATCCTTTCCACGGCGTAGGATCAAACCGATACAAGTATTTGAGTTTGATAATAACACACCACAAGTCTCTCAAAGAGTAGATTTACAATTTGGGATACTCACAACTATTTCCTCACAATATAATAATAATCCCTCTCAAGAATAAGATGAAAAGAAATAAACTTGTAAGCTTGGAGAGAGCAACAAACAATGGAGACTTTGAACAAATGAGGATTGAAGAATGTATGTAAGTTGTGTGTTTTAAAAATGTGGGGAAGATGAGTTTATATAGAGGAGAAAAGTGGCAAAAGGTAGGATTGAATATTGACCATTGGATTGTGTTAGGAATAATGGAAGGTGGGGATTAAAAGTAATTAAATAAGAAAATTTTCTAAATTCATTTATTTCAAAATTTTAATATAATAGTAATATAATATAATAATAATAAAAAGTTATGTGAGTAACGGTAAAATGAAATTCAAAATTTATTATAAATATAATAATATAATAATAATAAAAATGATGTGAGTAACTACCAAAATTTTAAAATATAATAATATAATAATATAATATAGTAATAATAAAATTCGATGTGAGTAACGGTTATATTCAAATTTATATTTTGTGAAAATAATTTTATTTAGAAATATAATAATAAAAAAAACTCCACCATTTGTTACTCTTCCAATATTATAAATGTCATACTTTGATATATTTTGATTTGTCCATCATTTTGATTTTGTTGCCACATCATCACGTCGGGTATGTTGTCTCGACTCTAATTTCTTCGTTTTAGCTCTGATTTGAGTAATTGAAAAGTTGTTGTAATCGTTATTCCCGACCTTATGTCCTGGACAGTTCAAAAAACTGAAAATAGTTAATAATTAAAAGTAGGTTTGTTATCATCAAAACATCAATAATTAATTCATTGAAATTAATTAATGTGAGATCAAGGGCTAATAAGCCAACAATCTCCCCCTTTTTGATGATGACAAACCATTTCAAGAAAAATTCATAAAAACCAATAATACACCATCCATTTAATAATATCAATACATACTAATATATTATCATAAATTTCACTCAAGAGCATATTCTCCCCTATATTAATGCCTCAAGAAATTATGAAACATCACACGAAGTAAATGATTCATAAATTATAAAACAACAAATTTAGAACATATTTTTCTTAATTTTCTCCCCCTTTGTAATCATCAAAATGAACAATTGAAAGAGAATGCATTTCATAATGACATAATGGCTCCCCCTAAAAACATGCATTCAAAAATTATAAAATTCAAGATATATCACAACGAATAATACCAAGCTCAAGCCTATTTTTGCAAAAATTTTCTTCATTCAATGGCTTGGTGAAAATATCGGCCAGTTGATTATTAGAGTTTACAAAATCAAGAATAATATGTCCATTTTGCACATGCTCTCTAATAAAATGATGTCTAATGTCAATATGTTTAGTTCTAGAATGATGAATAGGATTTTTAGTTAAATTAATAGCACTTGTATTATCACAAAATATAGGCACACTATGAAACTTTAATCCAAAATCACAAAGAGTTTGTTTCATCCAAAGAATTTGAGCACAGCAACTAGCAACCGCAATATATTCCGCTTCGGTAGTAGATAAGGCAACCGAATTTTGCTTTTTACTAAACCAAGAAACTAAGGAACTACCAAGAAATTGACAAGTTCCACTAGTGCTTTTATGATCAAGTAAGCTTCCGGCAAAATCCGCATCAGAATATCCTAGCAATTTAAATTCAACATTTCTAGGATACCACAATCCTAGATCAATAGTTCCAAGCAAATATTTAAATATTCTCTTAACAGCATGTAAATGAGATTCCTTAGGACAAGATTGAAATCTAGCACAAAGACATACACTAAACATAATATCGGGTCTACTAGCGGTCAAGTAAAGTAAAGATCCAATCATACCTCGATAAGCTTTACTATCCACACTTTTACCTTTTTCATCCTTGTCAAGCTTAGTGGATGTGCTCATGGGAGTTCTTGCAATCTTACCTCCATTGAACTTGAATCTTTTGAGCAAATCTTTAGTGTATTTCTCTTGATTGATGAAGATACCATTCTTGAGTTGTTTGATTTGAAGTCCAAGAAAGAAACTGAGTTCTCCCATCATACTCATCTCAAACTCACTATGCATACATTTAGAAAATTCTTCACACAAAGAAGGATTAGTAGAACCAAATATGATATCATCCACATATATTTGCACTAATAGCATATCGTTTTCTTTAATCTTAATAAAGAGTGTAGTGTCGAGTTTGCCCATTTTAAAATCATTCCCAATAAGAAAATTACTAAGTCTATCATACCAAGCTCTTGGAGCTTGTTTTAAGCCATAAAGAGCCTTTTTCAACTTATAGACATGATGAGGAAATTCTACATTTTCAAATCCGGGAGGTTGTTCTACATAAACTTCCTCCATAATATAACCATTCAAAAATGCACTTTTCACATCCATTTGATATAATACAAAATTTTTGTAAGAAGCAAAAGCAAGTAACATTCTAATAGCTTCTAATCTAGCAACGGGTGCAAAAGTTTCTTCATAATCTATGCCTTCCTCTTGACAATAACCTTGAGCTACAAGCCTAGCTTTATTTCTAATGATATTCCCATTTTCATCCATTTTATTTCTAAAAACCCATTTGGTTCCAATAATAGAAGTATTAGATGGCCTATGGACTAATTCCCAAACTTTGTTCCTTTCAAATTGATTTAGCTCTTCTTGCATGGCTAAAATCCAAAACTCATCATTTTCGGCATCCTTAAGACTTTTTGGTTCAATTTGAGAAACAAAAGCAAGATTATTAAATAAATTAATAGAAGAGCGAGTTTTCACACCTTGTTCGAGATCACCAAGAATCAAGTCCTTGGGATGAGACAAGGCATACCTCCATTCTTTTGGCATTGATGAAGAACCTTCTTCCTTTAAGCTCATCTCTTCTTTACTCGTAACAATTTCTTTGCCGTTGTCACTAACGAGTAAATCTCCAAAATTTCTTTCTAAATCATCACTACAAATAGACTCATTAGAAATATTATTGCAAGATTCATCGAATACCACATGCATAGATTCTTCAATAACTAAAGTTCTCTTATTGAAAATTCTATAAGCTTTACTAGTAGATGAATAGCCAAGAAAAATACCAATATCTGTTTTTGAATCAAACTTTCCAAGCTTTTCTTTGTTGTTCAAAATAAAACATTTACAACCAAAAACTTTGAAATACCCAACGTGATATGGAAATCAACCCAAGGGAAAGTATGGAACGGATTACCTTGATGATCAAGATCAAGAGTAAAGAAAACTCGTTTCTAAACTCGTGATTCGAATCACTCCACAAGAGGTTTGATCAATACCACTTGAATGACTCTACATGCAAGTTCTAAACACAAGAATTTGCAAAGAAAGTTTAGCTCTTAACAAAGCTAAAATAGAAATTCTATTCTTAATTCCAAAATCTGATGTCTAATCAAAGAAAAGAAGGCTTTATATAGCCTTTACAACCTTAACCTATGTCATACATAACTCCCAAATTAAATGGGCTAGTAATGAGAAATACCCATAACCTCCATATTTAAATGGCTAGTTAATGGTGGAATATAGTAACCTATGTGGGTTACAATATAACCTTAACTCCTATATTTAAAACTAGTTTAAATATGACAAACAAATAGTTAAACTATAATTAAATAATGCAAATAATAAAATGTGCTTATTAGTCATCCTTGGACTATTTGATAAATTCAGCGGAGTTCATTAAATGCAACTTAAAGTGCATTTAATTCATCTCTTTCTTGAACCTCAACTTTGCACAACATATAAGGGAGGTCTCCAGCGTCTTCTAGAATTTCCTTTGATGAGCTCACCATAGCTTGAATATAACTGTATAAAGTTTGTTGTAGCTTCTTGGCTCTCGTCCTTGTAATTGGACCTTGAGGTATGGAAATTCCTTGGTCGTGGTTCATATCATTCTCCCCCTCTTGAGAAGGATTCGTCCTCGAATCCAAGCCATCACCTACATCATAAGGGCTCAAATCAACAACATTAAAAGTTGCACTAACACCGTACTTACCTGGTAAATCAATTTTATAAGCATTGTCGTTGATGCGCTCAAGAACTTGAAAAGGTCCATCTCCTCGTGGTAAAAGCTTAGATTTTCTTTGAGTAGGAAATCTTTCTTTTCGGAAATGCACCCAAACCCAATCTCCTGGCTTGAAGATGACAATCTTACGTCCTTTATTAATTCGGGTGGCAACCTTGGAATTTTGTTTCTCAATTTGTTCTTTCACTTGCTTGTGCAGTTTATGAACAAACTCAACCTTGGCATTTGCATCAAAATTCACAAACTCTTTTGACGGTATGGGTAACAAGTCAATAGGGGTTAAAGGATTAAAGCCATAAACAATTTCAAAAGGTGTGCATTTAGTAGTGCTATGAACAGCCCTATTATATGCAAATTCTATAAATGGCAAACAATCCTCCCAAGTCTTAAGATTCTTATCAATAATAGCCCTAAGCATAGCAGTCATGGTTCTGTTAACAACTTCAGTTTGTCCATCCGTTTGAGGATGACAAGTAGTTGAATATACTAGCTTAGTTCCTAACTTACCCCATAAAACACGCCAAAAGTGGCTTAAAAATTTTACATCACGATCACTAACGATGCTTTTAGGAATGCCATGCAATCGTACAACTTCCCTAAAGAACAGGTCTGCAATATGTTTTGCATCATCAGTTTTGTGACAAGGAATAAAATGAGCCATTTTACTAAATCGATCAACCACAACAAAAATGCTATCATAACCTTTCCTAGTCCTAGGTAAACCTAAAACAAAATCCATTGATATATCAATCCATGGACCATTAGGAACTGGTAATGGGGAGTATAAACCATGTGGTTGAAGCCTAGACTTAGCTTGTTTACATGCTATGCAACGACCACAAACTTTATGAACATCATGTCTCATTTTAGGCCAAAAAAATGTTCAGAGAGCATATCATAAGTTTTAGAAACTCCATGGTGTGCCATTAAACCACCTCCATGAGCTTCCCTCACAAGTAGCTCACGGATGGAACAAGATGGTATGCAAAGTTTGCCTTTTCGGAACAAAAATCCATCTAACAACAAGTAATTATCCACAATGAGTCCTTTTTCACAAGATTCAACAAAAGGAGCAAAGAACATGTCATGTTGATACAAATCCTTTATGTGTTCAAAACCCAACAACCTAGCATTCAAAGTATTGAGGAGGACATACCTTCGTGATAAAGCATCTGCTACAATGTTCTCCTTTCCTTGTTTATATTTTATGACATACGGGAATGTTTCAATAAATTCTAACCACTTAGCATGTCGTCGGTTGAGTTTATTTTGTACTCTCAAATGCTTTAAACTTTCATGATCCGTATGAATAATGAACTCCTTAGGCCAAAGATAATGTTGCCAGGTTTGCAATGCACGAACCAAAGCATAAAGCTCTTTGTCATAAGTTGGATACCTCAAAGATGCACCAGTCAACTTCTCACTAAAGAACATTAAAGGTCTTTGATTTTGCATTAATACAGCACCTATCCCTACTCCACTAGCATCACATTCAATTTCAAAAGTAGACTCAAAATTAGGTAATGCAAGCAAGGGAGCAGAACTCAATTTTTCTTTCAAAGTATTAAAAGCAAGTTCTTGATCTTTTTCCCATATAAAGGATACATTTTTCTTAACAAGTTCATTCAAGGGTGAAGCAATTGTACTAAAATTTTTAATGAACCTACGGTAGAAACTTGCAAGACCATGAAAACTTCTTACCTCACTTACATTTTTCGGAGTAGGCCAATCTTTTATAGCCTTCACTTTCTCCTCATCAACCTCAACACCATTAGATGAAACTACAAACCCAAGAAAGTTAACTTTTTCCATGCAAAAGCTACATTTCTTTAAATTTACGTACAAACATTCGTTTCTTAAAGTAGTCAAAACATTGCGTACATGGGTAATATGATCATCTAAAGATTTAGAGTAAACAAGGATGTCATCAAAATAAACAACCACAAACTTACCTAAGTATTCTCGTAAGACATGATTCATTAGTCTCATGAATGTACTAGGTGCATTAGTTAATCCAAAAGGCATAACCAACCATTCATAAAGACCATACTTGGTTTTAAAAGCTGTTTTCCACTCATCCCCAATATGCATGCGAATTTGATGATAACCCGATTTTAAATCAATCTTAGTAAAAAGACTACATCTATGCAATTCATCAAGCATATCATCTAATCTGGGAATTGGATGCCTATACTTTATAGTTATCTTGTTTATAGCCCTACAATCAACACACATACGCCAAGAACCATCTTTCTTAGGTACAAGAATAACTGGAACAGAACAAGGACTCAAACTTTCACGTACATACCCTTTAGCAAGGAGTTCACTTACTTGCCTTTGTATCTCTTCAGCCTCCTTTGGATTAGTCCTATAAGCTGGTCGGTTTGGAATGGGCGCGCCAGGAATGAAGTCAATCTTGTGTTCAATCCCTCTAAGTGGTGGCAAACTACTAGGCATCTCCTCGGAAAATAAATGTTCAAACTCTTGCAAAAGCACAACAAAATCACTAGGCAAAGAAGGGTTAAGCATGTTAGTAAAGTAACAAGACCCCTTGCACATAAGTACAAGAATAGTCTGGTTAGAGAGCAAAACATTCCTAGCCTCACTTGATCTAACATACAAGCTTACTGATTTGGCTTTTCTCTCTTTTTTTTCTCTAGGCTGAGTGTTACTCTCTTGCTTTTCACTCAAGCTCTTTTTTTCACTTGATTCTTTTTCAATCTCTGCTTTTGCATCAGCCTCTTGCCTTTTCTTTTCAAGTTTGCAATGATCAATAAATACATCTTTTGGAGACAATGGGATAAGAGTAGTTTTTCTACCGTTGTGAGTAAAGGAGTATCGATTTGCATACCCATCATACATTACCCGACGATCAAATTGCCATGGCCTCCCCAGTAGTAAATCTCCAACATGCATGGATACAACATCACATAAAACATCATCAACATATTTTCCAATTGTAAAAGAAACAAGAGTTTGTTGAGTTACCCGTACTTCCCCACAATCATTCAACCATTGAAGCTTGTAGGGTCTTGGATGTGGTTGTGTCTTTAAATTAAGTCTTTTGACCAGAATGGAACTCACAACATTGGTGCAACTACCGCTATCAATGACAACACTACAAGGTACAGATTGAACAAGACACCGAGTTTGAAACAAGTTCTCCCTTTGGTCTAGGCCGTCCTCCTTAATGTGGGTGTTTAGAGCTCGTCGAGTAACCAAAGATATATGTGTAGGGTCCTCTTCACTAAACTTCTCACTCTCATCAGTTTCCTCATTTATGTCGTCATGTGCCTCGTCATCCGTAACAATTTCTCCCTCCTTGATGGTCATAATTCTTGCATTTGGGCAATCTCTACTATAGTGTCCTACCCCTTGACATCTCCAACACTTTAAATCCCTATTTCGAACATTAGACTTTTCTACTTTTTCTTTCCCTGTTCTAGAACTCTCCCCTTTCTCAAATTTAGCTTGAGGCTTCTCATTAATCTCTTGATTTCTATGCTTATAATCAATGTTCTTACTATCCTTTTTCCATGTAGAAGTAGAATTGGGAAAAGTTTTAGAAGAATACCGTTGAGACCTTCGTTGGATTTGCCTCTCGATCTTAATTGCAATGTGCAACAACTCCTCAATATTAGAATAAGGCTGTAAATCAGTCTTGTCTGCAATCTCTATGTTTAACCCATTAAGAAACCGCGCCATGAGAGCCTCCATGTCCTCATCGAGTTCAAGTCGATCCATCAATGTATCCATCTCCTTGTAATAATCCTCCACAGATTTGCGTCCTTGTTTCAACGCTTGAAGCTTTTGCGCCATGTCCCGTTGAAAATATTGTGGAACAAAACGCTTCCTCATGGACTCTTTGAACTCGACCCATGAATCAATTGGTGCTTCAAGATTTCTTCTCCTACTTGACATCAATTTATCCCACCAAATTTGAGCATATTGTTTGAATTGAGCAATGCATAACAGTACCTTCTTTTCATCACTAAAATTATGGCAGTTGAACACTGACTCCACCGTTTTCTCCCATTGAAGGTACTCCTCTGGATCGGTTTTGCCATAAAACTTGGGAAGTTTTAATTTGATGCTCCCCACGTTACGATCAATTCTATCATCATAAGGAACTCGTTGTTGTAAATTATGATACCTTCTTCCATGGTCTCTCCCTCGCATCAAGCCAGGACCAACCGCATGTGGATTATCCTCGTGGTGATCAGAATTGTCGCCTTCATATGTATCGGTTGAGGGCGTAGGTTGTGGAATCCTCTGTCGTGCTTGATTTTGAATCTCCAATCTTCCTATTCGATCAGTCAACTCTTCTATTCCTCGAATTAGTCTTTCCATAGTTCGTTGTTGTGCTTCTCTCAATCGTGCATCAGTAATGTTAGTATTGTCGTCTGGATTTTCCATGCTACAAAAGAAAGGTAAAAGAAAAAAAAAAAAGGACCTCACAAGCGCTCCCTCACGTGTATTCACTCGTAAATGTAGTTCACTCGTGTTTAGCACTCAACACTCGAAGCAATGTGTCACTCCCTTACAAACTCACCCTCACAATTGAGCACACACAAATCACACTCCAAAAAAAACAAATTGGGATGTGAGACAAGCTATGTTATAGAGCTAAGTGCAATTCAAAGTGAATAGACAGCACACTCAACACATAAACAAGGGTATTGAAGGAGCAATCCGAATAACGACAAAGAAACGAATTAAAGAAAGAAAATGATTAAGGACTAATTTAGACGTAGTAACATATGAGAGTTACATATAGTAATCAAGAGGAAAAAAAGAAAGACATTTAACATCATATGCTTTCTTTATTTCAATGGTTTTTTTTTTTTCTTCTGATTGGCAAAATCTAAACAATTTACCAACAAGAAAATTGATTTAGAAGATCTTAAAGAAGAACAAAGTGTTGATAAGATCCAGATCTAACACTTTAAAGAACATAAGATTTTTTTTTTTTTTTTTTGGGTTATATATTTTTGTGATAGAACATGAACATTCTACACAAACTGAGAAAAAAAAATTATAAGAAAATTAAAAGAGATAAGCGCAATGAAACATATATCCGATCGTGAGCATAAAGCTCTGATACCAAATGATATGGAAATCAACCCAAGGGAAAGTATGGAACGGATTACCTTGATGATCAAGATCAAGAGTAAAGAAAACTCGTTTCTAAACTCGTGATTCGAATCACTCCACAAGAGGTTTGATCAATACCACTTGAATGACTCTACATGCAAGTTCTAAACACAAGAATTTGCAAAGAAAGTTTAGCTCTTAACAAAGCTAAAATAGAAATTCTATTCTTAATTCCAAAATCTGATGTCTAATCAAAGAAAAGAAGGCTTTATATAGCCTTTACAACCTTAACCTATGTCATACATAACTCCCAAATTAAATGGGCTAGTAATGAGAAATACCCATAACCTCCATATTTAAATGGCTAGTTAATGGTGGAATATAGTAACCTATGTGGGTTACAATATAACCTTAACTCCTATATTTAAAACTAGTTTAAATATGACAAACAAATAGTTAAACTATAATTAAATAATGCAAATAATAAAATGTGCTTATTAGTCATCCTTGGACTATTTGATAAATTCAGCGGAGTTCATTAAATGCAACTTAAAGTGCATTTAATTCATCTCTTTCTTGAACCTCAACTTTGCACAACATATAAGGGAGGTCTCCAGCGTCTTCTAGAATTTCCTTTGATGAGCTCACCATAGCTTGAATATAACTGTATAAAGTTTGTTGTAGCTTCTTGGCTCTCGTCCTTGTAATTGGACCTTGAGGTATGGAAATTCCTTGGTCGTGGTTCATATCACAACGTTTGGAATTTTGTTATGCCAAAGTTCATAAGGAGTTTTATTTAATGAAGGTCTAATTAAAACTCTATTTAAAATATAACAAGCGGTATTAACGGCTTCCGCCCAAAAATATTTAGGTAAATCATACTCATTTAACATTGATCTAGCAAATTCTTGTAAAGTACGATTTTTCCTTTCAACCACACCGTTTTGTTGAGGAGTCCTTGGAGAGGAGAAGTCATGAGAAAAACCATTATCCTCACAAAATTTTTAAAAGGCAACACTGTTAAATTCTCCTCCATGGTCACTCCTAATTTTAGTAATTAAAAACCCTTTTTCATTTTGAACTCTTTTTACAAAACTAGCAAATCTTTTCAAAACATCATTCTTATGTTTTATCATCAAAACCCAAGTAAATCTTGAAAAATCATCCACTATCACAAAAGCATAATAATTTCCTCCATAACTAGCTATTTTAGAAGGGCCAAATAAGTCTATATGGAGTAGTTGAAGAGGTCTAGTAGTAGAAATCATATTTTTAGATTTGAAAGAAGACTTAGTTTGCTTACCCATTTGACAAGCGTCGCAAATTTTATCTTTTTCAAATTTAAGTTGAGGAAGACCTCTAACTAATGAATTTTTTGAAATATTTGAAATCAAGTACATACTAGCATGTCCTAGTCTTCTATGCCATAGCCAAGAGTTATCAAGCAAAACCGAAAGACATTTATCATTTGTAGGACAATCATTCAAATCAATAGTATACACATTATCGTCTCTATTTCCTACAAACAAAACTTTTCTATCACTAGCATTTTCAATTATGCAATTATTCTTATCAAATACAACTCTAAAACCTTTATCACATAATTGACTAATGCTAAGTAAGACATGCTTTAAACCATCAACTAACAATACATTTTCAATGAGAGTACAAGAGTCATTACCTATAGTACCCTTACCAATTATTTTACCCTTCTTGTTATCACCAAAGGTTACTAAGCCACCATCCTTCTTGGAAAGATTGACAAACTTGGATGGATTACCCATCATGTGTCTTGAGCAACCACTATCCAAGTACCACTTATTTTTCTTGGAGGCTTTCAAACAAACCTAAAAACAAAGATATTCAAAATTGACCTTTTGGTACCCATACTTGTTTGGGTCCTAGAAAGTTAGTATTCACAAATTTAGGAATCCATTTCATATTTGCATTCATATTAAAGACATTGTATTTAGATAAGTAACAAGAATAATCTTTATGTCCAAACTTACCACACGAGAAACAAACGACATTATGCAAGAATTTATTTCTTGGACTATTTGTGTATTCTATTTTTATTCGAAAAATTATTTTCTAAAACATTGTTGAACTTTGTATTTTGAGAAACTTTTCTTCCTAAATGAATATTTTGAGAATTTTTCAATTTAAAGCACTTAGGTCTAATATGACCTTCAACACCACAATAATGACATATAGGCACAAATCTAGATTTATCATACTTAGATACAAATTTACATGTGTTAGATTTAGACAAGATAGGGGATGCTTTAACAAATATTGTTTTAGAACTTGAAGGTGTAGAACATTCATCAATATAGCCTAATCCTCTTTTATCACCATATGACTTACCTCCTTCAAGTATTTTATCTAATTTTTGAGCACCTATTGTTAACATTTTAATAGATTCCTTAGCCCTATCAAGTTCTTGCAAATTATTTGATTCATTCTCTTTGAGCAATTTAATTAATTTATCTTTTTCACCACAATCATGCTCAAGAGTCTTGACTTTATCAATTAATGCATTTTTCTCATCACAATCAAATACATGCTTTTCACAAGGTACATCAATTTTAACAATATTATGATCCTTCTTCTTTAAGCAAGAAATTTCATTTAGTAAAGACTTATTTTCAATAATTGAAGTCTTATATTTCTTTTTAAGCACAACATACTTTGAACTAAGTTTTTCTAAATCAATTGTCATCTCATCAACAAGTTTAAATAATTCATGATAAGACAGAGATTCAAGAGTTACCTCATCTTCTTGTTCATCTTCTTGTTCATCCTCTTTGTCACTATGAGCCATGAAGCAAAAATTTGCTACTTCTTCATCACTTCCACTTGCACTTTCATCACTATCATCCCAAGTAGCCTTCATTGCTTTCTTCTTGGATTTCTTGGATGATTTGAGGAGAGGACAATCCGTTCTTATATGACCCGGCTTTTTACATTCATAACATATTACCTCATCGTTTTTGCTCTTTTCACCTTTGGACTCTTTTTGATTTGTGAAATGTTTTTTTAATTGTTTCTTCCTTTTAATAAAATTTTTATACTTACGTGTGAAGTAGGCGACATCATCTTCATCAAGGACGTCCTCATCTTCAGAGTCAACTTTGATGGACTTTAGGGCTATACTTTTCTTCTTTTTGGATTCTTCTTCCATGTGCCCATTCATGGTAATCTCATGTGTCATGAGAGAACCAACGAGTTCATCCAAAGGAAACTTTGTGAGATCCTTTGCTTCTTGAATCGCCGTCACTTTTGCCTCCCAACTTTTAGGCAGAGACCTAAGAATTTTTCTTACATTTTCGGAAGTAGAATATACTTTTCCAAGATTTTTCAAAGCATTTAAAATATTAGTAAATCTAGTAAACATATCACCAATAGGTTCATTTTCCTCCATTTTAAATAGTTCATAATTATGAACTAACATGCTAATTTTTGTTTCTTTAACTTGATTGGTTCCCTCATGAGTTACTTCAAGAGTTTTCCAAATTTCATATGCCGAAGAACACATACATACTCTATTAAATTCATCATTACTTAAGGCACAATACAGACAATTGATAGCACTAGCATTCAAAGAACATTTTTTCATATCATGCTCATCAAATTCATTTTCTAATTTAGGCACCTCAATATTATTAACAATTTTTATTGGAATGTAAGGACCATTACTAACATTTAACCACAATTGATAATCAACGGATTGCAAATAAATTTTCATCCTAGCTTTCCAACATGTATAATTTGTTCCATCAAAATAAGGTGGCCTAGAAGTTGATTGTCCTTCACTAAAACCATTTTTAACACGTAGGTTTGCCATAAGCTCGAACAATAAAGTTTAGATAAAAAATCTATAGGAGCAACCTGCTCTGATACCAATTGTTGGATCGGTATGGCAACCCTAGAGGGGGGGTGAATAGGGTTTTAACAATAAAAGTGTTTAAACTTGATTAATTTTTTCTAATTATAAAACTTTTTACAAATAAGTAGAAGATGATAATTACTAAAACAAAATAATTCAAGTCAAAACAATAATCAAGTAGAACATGCAATAAATCATAATAATAATCTTGAAATTAAATAGTAAAGAGTTAGAGAAAATGACACCGTAGTTTTATAGTGGTTCGGTCAAACTCGACCTACTCCACTCCCCAAGCGCCTCTTGGGAATTTGAATAAAGAACTTTTCCGACTCTTTCCACGGATCAGAGCCAAACCGGTACACCGCTCTTTTTATGAGTTCAAGAGCAAACTCAATCCTTTCCACGGCGCAGGATCAAACCGATACAAGTATTTGAGTTTGATAATAACACACCACAACTCTCTCAAAGAGTAGATTTACAATTTGGGATACTCACAACTATTTCCTCACAATATAATAATAATCCCTCTCAAGAATAAGATGAAAAGAAATAAACTTGTAAGCTTGGAGAGAGCAACAAACAATGGAGACTTTGAACAAATGAGGATTGAAGAATGTATGTAAGTTGTGTGTTTTAAAAATGTGGGGAAGATGAGTTTATATAGAGGAGAAAAGTGGCAAAATGTAAGATTGAATATTGACCATTGGATTGTGTTAGGAATAATGGAAGGTGGGGATTAAAAGTAATTAAATAAAAAAATTTTCTAAATTCATTTATTTCAAAATTTTAATATAATATAATAATAATAAAAAGTTATGTGAGTAACGGTAAAATGAAATTCAAAATTTATTATAAATATAATAATATAATAATAATAAAAATGATGTGAGTAACTACCAAAATTTTAAAATATAATAATATAATAATATAATATAGTAATAATAAAATTCGATGTGAGTAACGGTTATATTCAAATTTATATTTTGTGAAAATAATTTTATTTAGAAATGTAATAATAAAAAAAAACTCCACCATTTGTTACTCTTCCAATATTATAAATGTCATACTTTGATATATTTTGATTTGTTCATCATTTTGATTTTGTTGCCACATCATCACGTCGGGTATGTTGTCTCGACTCTAATTTCTTCGTTTTAGCTCTGATTTGAGTAATTGAAAAGTTGTTGTAATCGTTATTCCCGACCTTATGTCCTGGACAGTTCAAAAAACTGAAAATAGTTAATAATTAAAAGTAGGTTTGTTATCATCAAAACATCAATAATTAATTCATTGAAATTAATTAATGTGAGATCAAGGGCTAATAAGCGAACAGAAATGTAACGATGGACATCATAAACCAATCAAATCATGACTATGTTTAGAAGAGTAATGATACAGTGGAGGGAGTTTTAGTGGTTTTTAAAATATTTTAATAAGTAAATAAGCTAATTTTGTATAGTTATATATTATAACTAGAACATTGAATATAAAAATTAAAATAAATCACTGCAAGTATAATTATTCAAAAATAATAATTATTATAATAAAAAATCTTCTCAAAATACTATATTATTATTATTTTAAAAAATATTAAAAAAAAAATCATACTATGACTCCGGGTCACTATTACGATTATTCGAGTTTAGTTCTAATATCTACGTAGAAAGGAGTTGAAATTTGTTGTTCAATATCTGATTGCTCAAGAAGATGGACTAGCAATTCATAAAAAATAGTTAAGGAGGTACATTACATTTAACTGAAAAATGTAATAACACGAGACTTTAGTATTTAAAAATACTTAGTAAGTGACCCCCTATCATGGTTATAATGCAAGAACATGCAAATGCAATGCATGAGACCTATCATAAAAGTTTATTTTTACTACAGTACTATCTTAACAAGCAGTTTGGATGTGTAATTCATTTCATACACACGGCCCACACGTGCAAGTATGGACCCACCAGTCAGTGCGCACACCTTCTGGGCCATTTCCTTGTCAGGAGAGCAATCTCTGGGAGCTCTCTATGCCCGACACCCGTTAGGAGTAGTAGCTGTCATGGCAGCATTATGTCAAACATAATGGTTGTTCTCCTGCCTAGTAGTGTACGCGTCTGTACCATCGTGAAGAAATAGAGGTATCCCCCAATGCATGAGAACACTTTAATGCATGAGGTCCCTACATTTTTCCATTTTCATTCTTATTTAATATAACTCCGGTAGCGTTTTCTTCATATCATACCATTTCTCATATCAGTTATCATATCCTTCATGCGTATACTGGAGTTATATTTCATGATACTTATGATTTTTCATGTCGTTTATAATGTGCTATACATACAATTCACAAGACATAGCATAATATTTTCATGCTTTCAACATAATAGTTCATATCGTGCATATAACATAGAATATATTGAAACAATCATCGAATGCACTCCGAGCATATCATAATACATAACATCATACATCATAAGATTTCATCCAAAACAAACAGCACAACATTCACATCGCATAATGTTCACGTGCTATTTCATAACAGTCTAAGCATATGATTTATGATGTGCAAACCACGAGCACGTGTCAACATACAACATACAATTCATAACCTAAAGATGGCATGACCACTTACTTGGTTGGCATTAGCAGCATTATCCTTATTAATTACGTAAGCTCTGCTCCTCATAAGCGTTCCAACTATTGTCAGTTGTCATTTTCCTATTGGATCGATTGTCGTCTTCGTTAGTATTTCACAACAATATTAATAAATCCAGCTGAAATTGTGAAATACGCCACTAAAACAATCCTACTTACCTTAATTGGGGTCGAAAATAGGTTTGAGAGGGTCAACACGTTGGAAATTCATCCAAAAAGGGATTTTCGAGCCGAGAAGCCGCACCAGAGACGGAGCCAGAGCTGTCTAAGCCATTTAAGCCGTCGAGAGTTAGAGGTGTCGCACTGCAGTTACACAATCAGGAGGTGACACATCTGCAGGTAGGTCTTGGGTCGAGGCGCGGGTTGGGCTGCGGACGTTTTGGGTTTTGGATTGGGTCGCGGGTGTTGGGCGTCTGTGGGTTGCAGGAAATTGGGCTAAGCCGAGGTTGGGCTGGAGATGGTGGATAGGCAGGCGTCTTGGGCTGGGCTGAGGATTGGATTGGGTCGCGGGTTGCTGCAGGTATGGGTTGCGGGTTATTCCGACCCAGATCTGTCCCTTTTTATCCCCTTTCTTCTTTGTCTGTCCCTCTCCTTCCTCCTCACGAAGTTACTGCGATGATCGGTACCTATACCAACGGATCTAAGAGGGTCACAAAAATCTGAAACGGGGACTTACCCTATTCGTTATAAGATTTCGAAGGGTCCAATGAAATGGGGACTTAACTTGCTTTTACGTCCCAACTTTAGGACGACCCTTCAAATGAGACACTTTTAGGAACACCATGTCCCCTTCTTCGAACTTCAGGTTTCTATGTCTTACGTCGGCGTATCTCTTTTGTCTACTCTGCATGGTGCACATACGTGCTCTAATTTTTTGTATTGCTTCGTTTTTATTGTAGACTAACTCGGGTCCTATTAGTCTTCGTTCTCCTACTTCGTCCCAACACAATGAGAATCTACACCATATTCCATACAATGCTTCAAACGGTGTCATCCCAATTGTTGTTTGGAAGCTGTTGTTGTACGAGAACTCCATTAGATGTAAATTGGTGTCCCAACTTCTCATGAATCCATAACACACTCTCGAAGCATGTCTTCTAAAATTTGGTTCAACCGTTCCGTTCGACCATCAGCCTGTGGGTGGAAGGCAATACTAAAGTCAAGGCGGGTACCCAACGCTTTTTGGAGTCCACGCCAAAAGACCAATGTAAAACGTGGGTCCTGGTTCAACACTATTGACACTGGGACTCCATGCAACCTCACGACTTCTTGCACATACAGTTGCGCCTAATTGTCTACTGTATATGTTGCCTTATCCTATAGGAAGTGTGCCGACTTTGTTATTCGGTCGACAATTGCCCAGATTACTGCATAGCCCTTTCGTGTTCTAGGTAAGCCTACTATTAAATCCATAACGATATTCTCCCACTTCCACTCCAGTATCCTTAGAGGTTGTAGTAGTCTCGTCGTTTTCTGCCTACGGGCTTTTACTTGTTGGCAGACTAAACACTTACGAACTTCGCGATGTTCTTTTTCATACTTCGCCACCAGAAGTGTTGTTTCAAGTCTTGATACATCTTCGTACCATTTGGTTGTATCGATAAGGGTGAGTTGTATGCCTCGATTAATATTTCGTTCTTTATCTCACTCACAGATAGGACACATAGACGTCCTTAACATAACAGTCCATCGTCTGATGACTTGGAAAAATTGTCTGGGCCCGCTGTTAGTTGGTTCAATATTTTATTTAGGTTAGGATCCTCTCATTGTGAATCTATAATCCTTTGTCTAAGCGTGGGTCGCACAGTGAGTCGAGCTATTTGAGCTATAACCTCCTCAATAGTACGACCATGTCAGCTCATTCAAAATCTGCTCGCACTCATTGCTCTCTTGTGATGAGGGCGGACGAGTTTACCATTTTTTGACTAGTGCATCACCATGTTTGCCTTTTTAGGGTGGTATTGGATATCTATATCATAATCTTTTACCAGTTCTAACCACCTTAATTGTCAAATGTTTAGTTCATTTTGTAGTCCATATAAATTTGAGTCTTTTCGCCGTACAAGTAGTGTTGCCAAATTTTCAATGTGAACACTATTGCCGTCAACTGTAGGTCGGATTTAGGATAATTTTTCTTGTATTTTTTTAATTGGCATGATGTGTACGTAACAACCTTGTCATATTGCATCAATACATAACCTAGTCCCTTTTCAGATGCGTCGCTGCATATCACGTATCCCGCTGAGCTTTTTGGAACTATGAGGACTGGAGTGGACACTAATCTTTGTTTTAGGTTCTGGAAACGGGTCTCACAAGCATTGTCCCATGAAAAAGGTATGCCCTTTCTTGTCAGTTGTGTAAGAAGCGAGGCGAAGTCTTGGACAAATCTTCGATAGTAGCCTACCAATCCCAATAAACTACGTACCTCAGTGACCATAGTAGGACGTTCTCTTTTTGTACATTTATATTCAAGCTATGTTGAGCTCGTTAAAGGAAATTCTAAAAGACGTTGGAGACCTCCCTTATATGTTGTGCAAAGTTGAACTTCAAGAAATAGCACTTTAATTTGCATTTAATGAACTCAGTTGAATTTATGGAACTAGTCTAGGGTTAATATACCCATTTTATTTATTGCATTATTTAATTATAATTTAAATATTTGTTTCTCATATTTATGCTAGTAATTTAATAGAGGAGTTAAGGTTATATTGTAACCTACATAGGTTACCATATTCTTCATTAACTAGCCATATTTATATGGAGGTTATGGGTATTTCTTATTAACTAACCAATTTAATATGGAGTTGATGTGTCACATAGGTTAAGGTTGTAAAGGCTACATAAAGCCTTCTTTTCTTTCATGGTAGACATCACATTTTGGAATTAAGAAAAATAGAATTTCTATTTTAGCTTTGTTGAGAGCTAAGCTTATCATTTACAAATTCTTGTGTTAGAACTTGCATGCTAAAGTCATTCAAGTGGTATGGATCAAACCTCTTGTGGAGTGATTCGAATCATGAGTTTAGAAACGAGTTTTCTTTACTCTTGATATTGATCATCAAGGTAATCCTTTCCAAACTTTCCCTTGGGTTGATCCTATATCAATGTGTCCTAAGAACGAAACTTATCATAGTCAAAATTCGCATTTGGAGAATTTGGCGTACAACTTGTTCTCCCTTAATATAGTTTGGGCTTTTCAAGGGTGTTCTTAGTGTTCTTGATCTATTTTCGAGTATATTAGGATGTCGTCTATGAGCACGATCACAAACATGTTTAGGCACTTCTTGAATGCTCGGTTCATTAATTTCATGAACATCGTAGGAGCGTTGGTGAGACCAAATGATATCACTACAAACTCGTTGTGGTCGTATCTGGTTCGAAAGGTTGTTTTCAGTACATCTTCGTCTTTCATTTTAATATGGTGATATCCTAATCAGAGTTTATTTTGGAAAATACCGTTGCCCCTCAGAGTTGGTCGAATAAGTCCTCAATACGTGTAAGTGGGTATTTTTTTCTTTATGTTTCCTAGTTTAGTTCTCTATAGTCGATGCATAGGCACATCAAACCGTCTTTATTTTTAACAAACAACACTGGCGCATCCCAAGGGGATACACTAGATCGAATAAAGTCTTTGTCTAATAGGTCTGGTAGTTGTAGTTTAAGTTCTTTCAATTCCGCTGGGGTCATGTAGTATGGTGCTTTAGAGATGAGTTCAGTTCCCATGTTCTATCTCGAATTCTAGCACTCGTGAAGGAGGAACTTCTGGTAGGTCCTCCAAGAAGACATCTGGGAAATCGTTCACTATGGGTATCGTATCCATTGTTTTCTCTTTTTCTTTTGTGTCTACTACACATGCTAGTATAGCCCACCCCCTTGTTGTACCAGGCATTTGGCTTTTATCATCGATATTATTTTGAGGGTGGCTCCGGTACATGTTCCTGTAAATTTAAAGTTAGGTCCATTTGGTGGTGTGAATATTACTTCTTTCTTATGGCAGTCTATGCTAGCATAGTTTTCAGCTAGCTTGTCCATTCCTAATATGACATCGTTATCCATCATATCTACTATTTTCAGGTCTACATGGATGGTTCGTTCAGCTACTACTACTTGTCCGTTTTTTACCCTATTGTCAGTAATTAAGTTTACCTCCGCTAGAGTACCAACATATAACACACACAATAAGGGTTCTACTGTGAACCCTGCCTGACTAAAAAATGACATAGCAACAAAGGTATGTGTAGAGCAAGAGTCAAACAATGTTAATGCATAATGTCCCAGTATAGAAAGTGTACTTGTCACCATGGTGCGAAACGTTCTCGCATCCTTACTGGTCGTTGCATACGTCCTGGTCTATGTGTTGGCTTGCATGGTGTGTTCGCCATTGCCCGGGCCTCTAGGTGGTCCCCTTGGGTTCTCCGTATCCTTTCCAATCAAGTATCTGGCCGTGTGACCTTCACGACCACACCTGAAACATGTCCTTGAACCTGCCATGCATTTGCCTTAGTGTCGTTTCCCACAATCGTGCATAGAGACTTTTCACGTTCCTGTCTTCTCTCTGTATCCCTGAGATTTCTGTCCACTCATGGCGGACCCAAGTCGCCTATCATTATAACGAGGTCTCCGGGCCAGCGATTGGTAATCCATCTGCCTTGGCTCGTATGGGCATTTCTTTCCCACAATGACTGTCGGTTGAGGTTTTTCTCTTTCTGAGGCTATTCCAAGACTTTGGTTGTTCTTAATATCTCTTCATAGGTCTTTGGGTTAAATCTGTCCACCATGCGGCAGAACTTCGGGTTCACAAAACAAATTTCTCCGTTATCATTTCATCAATGTTCACTAATGACAACGCGAACCTTCTCAACCTCATGAATTCCTGGTCATACTAATCTATAGTGTGTTCGCCCTGAGTTAGATGGTTGAACTCTTGATGTTTCTTGACGCGGGTCTCCTTCAGGTGATACTATTTCAAGAAGACTTCCTTAAACTTGTTCGACATCGTGATTCCCCTTCGGTTAATACTACTTTTATTATCTGCCCACCAAACCTATGTGTCCTTTTGTAGCATACAAGTCGTCAGGACATCTCATTGATTCAAAGATGGTTTCCATAGTCATGATCCACATTTGAGCTGTTATGAGATCTTCCTTTGAATTGATGAATGGACGTGAGTCATATCATTTAAAATCTCGTAGCCAGTTCGCCCCTCTGTTAGGTTGCGAACTGTTGGCCTGTTGCATGGTCACCATGGTTTGCATCATCGCCTAGAAGGATTCCCATATTAATTGTGTGGTGGGATCCAATCTAGCCGTCGATGCCACCCAAGGTGGTGTAGCTTGTGGAAGAGGTGCAGCTTGTGGTGGAGGTGGTTCAGCCTGTGCAGGTGGTTCCATTGGTGGTGGTAGCGTAACTGGTGGCGACGTAGTCTGCAGTGGTGCAAGTGCGTAGGGCCCAATTGTTGACCCTGTGTCAACGTAAAACATACAATTCATAACCTAACGATGGTAGGGCCACTTACTTGTTTGGCCTTAGTCAGCGTTTTTCCTATTAATTACGTAAGCACCCTCTCCTCGTAAGCATCCCAACTATCATCGGTCGTCATTTTCCTATTGAATTAATTATTGTTTTCGTTAGTGTTTCACAACAATATTAATGAATCAAACTAAAATTGTGAAATACGGCACAAAAACAATCTTATTTACCTTAATCGGGGTCAAAAACAGGTTTGGAAGGTTCAGCACGTTAGAAAATCCTTGAAAAAAGGATTCCCGAGCCAAGAAGCCGCTCTTGAGCCGAAGCCTTTAAGCCGTTTAAGCCGTCAGGAGTCAGAGGTGTCGTGTTATAAACATGCCACGTGGCACAATCAGGAGGTGACACGGGTCGCAGGTCGTGGGTTGGGCTGACCACGTGTGGTGAACCAGGCCGAGACATCGTTGGGCCACGAACTTTTTAGGTTTTGGATTGGGTCGCGGGTGTTGGGCGTCTGTGGGCTACAAGAAATCAGGCTAGGCCGAGGATTGGGATGGAGATAGTGGATCTGCAGGCGTCTTGGGCAGGGCTGAGGATTGGATTGGACTGCAGATGTCCTGGTTGCATAGGATTGGGTCACGGGTTGTTGTAGATATGGGTTGCGGGTTATTAGGACCCAGATCCGAACCCGTCGGCCTTTGTCTTCTTCACCCGAATTTTCTCGATTTCCTCTGGTGACTTTCTCTCTCCTCTGTTCATCGTCTTCCAACATCCTTTTCTATCCCTTTTTCTCCCTTTGTTGTGAATGTTGGCTTTTCTATCCCTTTTTCTCCCTTTGTTGTGAATGTTGGCTGAATCCACCATTTAGGGGTAAGAGTTCTCTTATTTATAATCATTTACTGAATACAGAAATATGGTAAATTACAAATAATTGAATAATGTAATAAAAGGAAAGAATAATAAATGAAACAATATATTTGCCTTTAATAAAAGGGCAAATATGGTAAGCCGTAATGTAAGGCAAATATCTAGATATTTGCCTTATAATGAACAATCAACTATCCTTAACACCCCCCCCCCTCGGCAAGCTGAGTGTCGAATTTGAACGAACGTGAGCTTGGATCTGAAAAATTCAAAGAGAGGTCGAGAAATACTTTTTGTGAAAATGTCAGTAACTTGGAGATGAGAGAAATACACGGGTTGACCTTTCTTTTTCATATCTTTGTTTTATCATTTTCGGGATGGGGAAAATACGAATCCCCATAGAACCCTGTTCAATAAGTGGAACGCATTAGCTGTCCGCTATCCGGTTGGGCAGTAAGGGTCGGAATATAGAAAATATATAATATCTAATCAAATAGTAAACTGAAATTCTTTATTAAAAATTTAATGAGACGTTAAAATGATGACATTAGTGGATTAAGTTAAAACCGTATTTTTTAATTCTATGAACCCTTATTTCTTTTCTCGAAATCATTATTACTATTATAGAATATATCCCGCCGAATACATAATTAAATTGGTTTGCAAAATCCTCTAAAATCAAACTATTATTAAATTAATAAAATTGATTCTAATTATATTTTTTCAATCTCGACGAGTGAATAATAATAGGTTATTATGATTTCGAGAAAGCCGCTATGGTGAAATCGGTAGACACGCTGCTCTTAGGAAGCAGTGCTAGAGCATCTCGGTTCGAGTCCGAGTAGCGGCATGCCGTTTTATATTATAAAAATTATAAAACAAGTTCTATAATATAATTAATTCACGTCCCCGATATTAATTCAAATAATTGAATTGAGGGACCTTTTAAAATTTTTTTATGATATTTTCAACTTTAGAGCATATATTAACTCATATATCTTTTTCGGTCATTTCAACTGTCATTACAATTCATTTGATAACCTTATTAGTCGATGAAACCGTAGGACTCTATGCTTCGTCAGAAAAGGGCATGATAGCTACTTTTTTCTGTATAACAGGATTATTAGTTACTCGTTGGATTTATTTGAGGCATTTACCATTAAGTGATTTATATGAATCATTACTATTTCTTTCATGGGGTTTCTCCATTATTCATCTATTTACGTATTTTAAAAAATATAAAAACCATTTAAGTGTAAGCGCAATAACTGCACCAAGTACTATTTTTACCCAAGGTTTTGCTACTTCAGGTTTTTTAACTGAAATGCATCAATCCCCACTATTAGTTCCCGCTCTCCAATCTCATTGGTTAATGATGCACGTAAGTATGATGGTATTGGGTTATGCATCTCTTTTATGTGGATCATTATTTTCAGTAGCTCTTATAGTGATTACATTTCAAAACTCTATAAGAATTTTTGGTAAAAACAATCATTTATTAAATGCGTTATTTTCCTTTGATGAGATCCAATACATGAACGAAGAGAACAATGTTTTAAGAAACACTTATTTTTTTTCTTATAATAATTATTATAAGTCTCAACTGATTCAACAATTAGATCATTGGAGTTATCGTATTATTAGTCTAGGGTTTATCTTTT